>NC_056733.1:1326574602-1326704511 GCF_019279795.1 Protopterus annectens
TGTAAGTTAATATATATAAAAAATGTTCCTTGAAGGAACATTACTACTCACACCTCCATTTAAAACATTAAAAAATTATTTTTCACTGTTTAAAATAGGTACATAAAGGCCGCTGTCCCTTTTAATTTGAACCTCACATCTAATTTCTTCACACATGTATTTAGGATATCCTCTATTCAAAAATAATTTCATCATAAAGTCCAACTCGACCTGGAAGTCCACGTCCTCACTTACCATACGGGCTGCTCTTACCATTTGCCCCTTGATAATGGCTTTCTTTTGATGGACTGGATGCCAACTATCAAAATGTAAGTATGAATTCGAGAACGTGGGCTTCCTGTAAATTTTAGAGATCAAACATTTCTTTGTCCTATCAAAAATCAACCTAATATCCAAGTATGTGATGTTGTTATATGTTGGGGAAGAATGTTGGTAGGTGGATTGCTTGGTTCAATGATACCCTGGAGACCACCTTTGGCATAAAAGTAGGGTTAGTTCTCAAGGACACTCTATCCTGATGGAAGATAAGGAAGGGCTGTACTGCCATTAATGCCTGTAATTCAGAAACCCTTCTTGCTGAAGTGATTGCAAGCAGGAAAGCAGTTTTCCAAGATAAGAACTGTAATTCTGCTGTTGCTGCTGGTTCAAAAGGGGGAAGTGTTAACTTTTCTAGCACAAAGTTCAGGTCCCATGTAGGCAAAGGTGGCTTTCTTGGAGGCTTTACATTTTTAATTCCTCATCAGAAACTGCCTGAGTAGAGGATGAGAGAAGACTGGAGGATCCATGTTGTATTCTGCTGAAATTGCTGATGCATGAATCTTAATGGAGGAGTAAGACAGGCCATTGTGGAAAAGTTCTGCTAAATATTCCAGGATGTTAGCTATGTTTGCTAATGATACATTTTCTCCTTTTGCTGCACTCCAAATGAGGTATCTTTTCCATTTGGCTGAATAAGTTTTCCTTGTGGAGGGTCTGCGAGCCTCCAGGATAATGTCTTTAACCCTCTGAGATAAATCTGGGTTATTTTGTTTTATGTAATATTCCAAGCAGCTAGCTGCAGTGTTTTCAAGTTTGGATGCAGGATCTTGAAGTTGTTCTGTGTTAGCAGTAAAGGAACTAGAGGTAGAGGCCATGCGTGTGCCGAGACATACTCCTCAGTAGCGGGTACCAATGCTGCCTCGGCCAGTCTGGAGCTATCAGGATGATCCTTGGGTGATCTTCTTTGATCTTCAGTAGCACTTTGTGCATCAAAGGAAGAGGTGGGAATGCATATGCTGTCAGGTTTTCCCAACTGAAGGATAGGAGTCCACCTTCCAAGCAAGTGGGTGGTATGTCCTTGTGCAGAATTTCCTCAATTGGTGGTTGTGTGGGGATGCGAACAGGTCTATTTCTGGTAGCCCCCATTTCTTTGTAATGGATTTGAAGATGTCTGGATGCAGCATCCATTCGTGGGCATCCGTGGTAGTTCTGCTTAAGGTGTCTGCTAATATATTTTCTTTTCCTGGCACAAATATGGCCTGGAGCTGAATGTTGAGGTTCAGGGTCACATTCCACAGGTCCATTGCCATCCGGCATAGAGGATATGAATGTGTGCCTCCCTGTTTGTTGATATACCACATGACTGTGGTGTTGTCCGTCCTTATCAGCAAATGACCTTGTTGAAGAAATGGTCTGAATGTCTGAATTGCCTGTTTCACTGCCAGCATCTCTTTTTGATTTATGTGTAGGTTCAGCTGGTCTTGTGTCCATAGGCCTTGTATACACTTGTCCACCATGTGTGCCCCCCAACCGAGGTCTGAGGCGTCCGTAGTGATAGTCTGGCTTGGTTGAGGGATGTGGAAAGGTAGTCCTCTGTTCAACTGACAGGCCTGAGCCCACCACAGGAATTCTTGCTTCAGGCATGGAATTATTGGAATTTGGGTTTCTAGGCTGTGCTTGTGCTGAGACCATAAATTCCTTAGGTACCATTGCAACTTCCTCATATGTAGTCTGGCATGTGGAATCAATATTATGCAGGATGCCATGTAACCCAGGGCTTGCAGGACTTTCCTTGCTGTAAGCTGGTTCTGCGTTGTTAATGCCATGAAATAGAGTGGTAGTTGCTTTTGCTTTTCTGCTGTGAGAAATGCCATTTGATTTGATGTGTCCAGTTCTGCACCCAAGAATGTTATCCTTTGGGATGGTACCAGCCTTGACTTTTTTATGTTGACTGTGTATCCCAGGGCTTGCAATAGGTGAATAACCTTTTCCAAATCTTTTCTTAATTTGATCTTGTTGTCCGCTTGTATCAGGCAGTCGTCCAGGTATGGATAAATTTGAATTCCCTGAAGCCTGCAATGAGCAATTACTGATGCCAGGCATTTCGTGAATACTCTGGGTGCAGTAGATAAGCCAAAGGGCAATGCTGAGAATTGATAATGCTCTGATCCTGCAAGAAATCTGAGGTATCTTCTGCAATCTGGTCGTATAGGGACGTGCAGGTATGCCTCCTTGAGATCTAGAGTCACCAGCCAAGACTCCTTGCCCAGCATGGGAAGAAGTTGCTGTAAGGTCAGCATTTTGAATTTTGGAACAATGAGATATGTGTTCAGAGCGGACAGGTCGAGAATAGGTCTCCATTGGTTTTCTTTTCTTGGTACCAGGAAAAGTCTGGAGTAAAATAGACGGTACCTTTTCTATAGCTCTCAACCTTAGTAAGTGGTTGATTTGTCCTAGAGCGTTTTTTGGTTTGGTGGTAGGTTTGGCATTCCTCTCTTTCTTGGTAGAGTATGGAAGTGAAACCTGTAGCCTTTGTCTATTGTCTGTAAAATCCATTTGTCTCCTGTAATGTAATGCCAGTTTACTGAAAATAAGGCTAGCTTTCCGCCTAAGGGTGCTTCCAGTTGTTCCCTGGTAGGCGATATCAGAGCCAAGTCACTGTGACTGTCCTGTGGAAGTGGTAGTAGCTGGATCTGTGGCAATACTTCTCTGGTTGTTAGGCTGCCACTGACGTCCCCTGTAGGCACCTCTGGATTGACCTCTGCCTCTTGGGCGCCTATTTCTGCCTCTCTGTGCTCTGGAGGTGTCTGGAAAGGACCAATTCTTCGAAGGCCAATTTCTACTAAACCTCGGAGGCTGGACCTGTAAGAAATCCTTGACTGTTTGGACAGATTTTGCCTTTTCTTCCACCTTCTTTAACACTTGCTGTGCAGGGGTGCCAAACAAACTGTGTTTCTCCATGGGAGCATCTAGGAGCTTTGACTTTACATGGTCTGGTAAGGATTGCTCTTTTAACCATGCATGCCTTCTGATCACTGTACCAGTCATAGCTGATCTAAAGGAAGCCTCCAGTGCATCATAGCCGCATTTTAAGGAATGATTACTGACCTGCTGAGTGTTATGTACCAAATCCTGAAGGGACTTACGGTCTAAAGGTTCAGGAGAGGACAGTTTTTTATTTAGCTGATCTAACAAAAATTCCTGATACTGAATCATGTGGAATTGACAGTTTAAGGCCCTAGCCGAAAGACTAGCAGAAGTATAAACTTTTTTACACCATCTCCCTAATGCTCTAGATTCTCTTTCAGAGGGGAGGGGGGTTTTGGCAGAGGCAGCTGCTACAGCTTTGGGGCCCTGTGAAATAGTTTCAGGATCTGCAATAGGAGCCTTATACAAGTGATATTGTGTGTCCGGGACCCTGTAGTATCTGTCGGGCTTAGCAGGGGCCGGAGGAAGAGAGTCAGGGGCAGTACAAGCATCATTAAATGCATCATCCACAACTGTTAGTACTGGAGGAATGGCTAAAGGCCTATGCTGTGGTAAATGTAAAAAGGTCCTTAGCCTTTTCCGAGAATCTGAAAAATCCTGGCCCTGCCATTGAAATTGCTCTCTCACAGCATGCAAGGTTTCCCCAAAAGAAAATTCCTCAGGAGGAGAGGCAGAAGGAATGGAGTCTTCTGCGTCAGAGTCCTCATATGGAGAATAAGGGCCTTCTGGAGGGTTTGAGTTTTCTGAATCATCTGAGGAGTATCTGTTGAAACTGGCTCAGGGGGCTCTGCTCTAGGCCTCTTCTCTGGAGGGGGATGAGAGGCCCTGTCAGGGTGAGGTTGGGATCCCCTGATCAAAGAAATGAGATCCTCTGCCAGGCTGAGCATTTGGGAACTAGAGCTAGGCCTGTGTGAGGGGGTTTTAGCAGGCAAGGCCTTAGAAGATTTAGCTGCTTTAGCCCTAGAAAAAGCCTTGATAGACATGGATGCAGGGGGCCTAGCAGCTCCACGTGCAGGAGTAGAAATGTCTAAGGGGATAGTATCTGAAAAATCCTGAGAACCTGCAACAGCAGGTGGAATTTCAGTAGCAGATTCAGCCATGCTGGGTGAGGCCTCGGTTGTAGGAGGCATGCTTTCGGCCGAAGGAAGAACCGAGGACTCGGTTTCAGCCGAAACCGAGACACTCGCGGTTGGCTTAACCGTGGTTTCGGCCGAAACCGCAGACCGCGAGTGTCGGTCCTTTTCCTTACGCTTTTTAGCTAATTGTGAAGTCGGAGTCTCCGACGGCATGTTGTAAGCAAAAGCGGGGCCGAAAAACTCCTCTGCAAAATCCGACCGACGTCTAAGTGTCCGTCGGTTGAAGGAAGCACAGGCTAGACAAGCTGCTACGTCGAGGTCTGGGCCTAAGCAAGGAAGGCAGTAAGAGTGGAAATCCTTATGAGGTATTTGTTTCCCACAAGTTAAACAGTTATTTACTTTTTCTGACATCGGCTGAGGCAAGAAAGAGTCCCCAACGGGGTACTTAGCTTTTTAGAAGTCTTCGGTAGTAGTAATCTCTGGTTCTGACCGAAGATCTGTCAAAAGGAGCATTGACAAAAGAAGACTTGAAGGGCTCTGCAAAGTCACACAAGGCATCTCCTTGTTGAGATACCCAAACCCATTGCCCTTGAAGTACACTCAGCTGCATGACAGATAAGTCTAATGGATGAGTTGTTGATAGATTGAATGGTTGCCAACTGTGAGGCTACCGCTTGAGCCTCTGCAGTAGTGGACCCTGAAAGAGTATTTGACAACTCCTTAATCAAATCTCTTTGTAACCTCAAAGTGTGCCAGGCAATTTAGTGATCCAAGAGCAAAGGTTGCCGAAAAACAGACTTTCTTCCCAAACCTGTCCAATGCCCTGGACTCTCTATTAGGGGGATGGACAGTGGAACTTTGTCCGCAAGTTCCTTCTTCATGGCAACTGCCATGACTATGGCATCTACAGGCACTCCCTTGCTCCAGTGCTCTCTTCTTGTTCGAGGTGCCAGAATTTAGTCTGGTCTCCTGGGAATGGGTTCAACCACATCAGGTTCCTTCCACGCCCACTGAGAGATCAAATCAATGAACTCATCAGTGGGCACAGTCATGCAGGAGGTAGACGGCCACATACTATCACCTCCAGAAACACCAATTCCTCTGGGAAAAGATGTCTCCAAATGAGACATCTTTGGGTGATGATCAGGGAGACCTTTCTCCTTCACTGAAATCTGTGTCTTCCATGATAGATTTCTGAGGGGAATCCAAGTGCCTCCTTCTGCACTTCCTCTTCTGGGGTACCTTCTCAGTGGGATGCAACGGGGAAGTATCAGAAGAGAGGATAATGCCCTGCTAGGTGGTCTGGAGGGTATGGACTGGCTGCCTCTGTGGAGTTGAATATCAAGGCTCTTGGCACAAACACACATGGGACATAGAAGGTAAATCTGATGGGGGATAGACCTTCTGTCCTGTTGAAGCAGAGAACACTCTCTCCATTACCTCGAAGACAGATCATCCTGGGAAGAAGGAAGCCAATGGAACCGAGAAGCCATGCTTCTGTCCCACTGGCTCCCTTGGTCCCACAGGCAACCCACCAGAGGCACAGGCCGGAGACAAGCTGTCCAGGGCCGAAACTTTGAGGGGCAGAGATGGCTCTGAATACTTTAGAGTTGACTCCAGCACCTTGGATCTGACTGGGAAGCTATGCCTCCAAGAGCCATTTGGCTCCAAACTCGTCAGAGCCAGTGCACTCAGAGAAACCTTCAGATTTGAGGACACCAGTACTCTCAGATCTGAACCACATGGTCTCTGCAGACTCAGATCCAAAGGCTCTGAAACAAAGTGTCAGATTAGAGAAGGAGCTCTTACCGGAGGGTGTAGATCTAGCTCAGGCTTCCTGACCTGAAGGGGTCAAAGTGGGAGAACCACATCTGTATTTGTGCCAAGAGGAACTTCCTCATCATTCTATCCATGTTGGCTTCTGTGAGACTCCGAGAAAAATGAAATGAAGCGATGGATGGAGAACTGGACTGCTGTCTCTCAAGGAAGGGAGATGGAAGTCTTGAAGGAACAGGCTCAATCGACAGAGAAAATCCGACCCTAGGAAGAATCTTCAGAGTCAAAGAACTCTAATCTGATGGCATCTTGGGAGGCATAGCAGAAATCCTTGGATCCAGATGGCTTTGGATCTGATCTTGCTTTTTTGAGAGGAGGCTACATGGATGAAGTGGAAGTACCTGACTTCTTCGGAGACTTTTTAGGAGCGTCCTTTGATGATGCTTTGTAGGGTAGAGCACCAGATATGGCTTCTGAAAAGGAGGTCGACTGTAACCCTTTCAAAATGAATTTGTTTCACTTGTTTGCTAAAGCACACGGATTTAAAGCTGTTGCATAAGTCATAATCAGTATTAAGATTGTCAGAGTCCAAACAATAAACACACAGGTCATTGGCATTAATATAAGGCAACTTATGACTACACTTTTTACATTTCTTAAATCCTTTCTTAGACATTTTGAGAAAAAAAAAATTTGGCTAAAGGAAGAAAAAAAAAATATATATATATATATATATATATATACACACACACACACACACACACACACACACACACACACACACACACATAATGTCGATTTTTCATATAAGGTAAGAAGGAAAAAATAAAAAGAGAAAGAAATACCAAAATACCAACAATGGTATCAGAGAATACACAAGTGTATAAGAGAAAGTTAAAAAAAATTTTTTTTTACAGATACAGAAAAGATAATACCAGCAATGGTAAATAGAATACTCAAATATTCAACTATCTAATAAAGAATATAGGGAGAAAAAGCCTTAAGAAACAAAAAAAAAAGTCACTTCTAAAAATGCTCGAGAGCAAGCGGCAAATGAGATCTAGGGTATGTTAGAGGTTGGTACATTACAGGTAGGGAGGAACTTGAGAGTTTCAGTTGGCCATGAGCTATAGTAACGGCCAATTCAGATATGAAGATCTCATAGGCCTCCATTTCAGGAGGTTTATGATAACATATAGTGAAGACTGTAGCTTTCCTGGGTCTTTCTTATAATTTTATATGAAATTAACAAAACTGAAAAAAATTCAAACATTAACTTTCTGAGTAACTACAACTAGAAAGAATACTTGTGTAAAATCTTACTATGACCATAGATATCCTTCTCATCTATGTTGCAGAATACATGAGGGAATCCTTCACCAAAGGCGACCCTATATCTGTCCAGTGTACAAGAGCTTTTAAGTGCTGCTAGTATGTGAGATGTCGCACAAATGGCTTAGGAGTACGTCAGCAATAAAAGCAATGCCCACATGTGCAATCCTCACAACTGAATGCCCCAGAAGGAATGCCAGTCTGAGGAAACAAGAAGGTTATCAGACATCCAGAACAAAAGCAGGCATCAAGGGGAAGGAGGGAGTGACAGAATACTGCAACACAGAAGAGAAGGACATCTATGGTTATGGTAATATTTCACACAACTATTCTATGTCCTTCTGTTCTAATGTTGCAGTATTCTTTACATGATGGAGAGTACCAAAGCTGAGGAGGAAACCTGGGAGAAGGAAGGACCAGAAGAGCTCTCTAGAAAGCCATGAAGAATGGCTCTAGCAAAACAACTCTAGATCTGGAGATGCCATCCAATTTGTAAAGTTTGGTGAAGGTATGTACAGACAACCAAGCAGCTGCTTCTAAAATAGTATTAGTATCCAAACCCCTAAAGAAAGTACCCAAAAAAGCCACAGCCTAGTAGAATGAGCCTTAACTGGGAAAGGGAGACTCTTCCCATGGAAGAGCCATAACAAAATAAAATAGCATTTGAAATCCAAGAGGAGACAGTCTGCCAGGAAACAGGAAATTCCAGAGCCCTGGGATGAAAAGAAACAAAAAGGTGATCAGATTGATAGCCTTAGTTTTATCCAAATAAAATCTGAGTTGTCTATGCACATCCAAGGTCTTTAAAATCCTCTCACTAGAGGATTGTGGAAAAGGAAAAAAGGTGGGCAAATTAATAGATTGGTTAAGAGACAACTCATTCACAACCTTGGGCATAAAGGAAGGGTTAGTACGCAAAGAGACCCTGTCCTTATGGAAAATAAGAAAAGGTGGGTAAGCCATTAAAGCTTAAAGATCAGATAACCCTTCTGGTGGAAGTGAAAGCCAGCAACAGAATCATTTTCCAAGTACAGTGGTGCAAAACAGCTGTAGCTGCAGGTTCAAATGGAGTCATAGTCAACTTTTCCAGAACAAAGTTCAGATCTGAAGGAGGAGGATCAGGTTTCCTGAGAGGTTTAATGTGAAGGACGCCTTTGAGAAAAAGGGTTAAACCTCTAACATAGAAGCCAAAGGGGGAGATAAAGGCATACAAGCAGAAATAGCTCACAAATGGACTTTCACCAGGGAGTAAGCCAAACCATCATTGACCAACTCACACAAGTAAGAACGAACCAATGGAACAGCCACAGACAGTGGATCCAGGTTGTGTGAATGACACCAGATGGAAAACCTCTTCCATTTACATAAGTAGGGTTTCTCCTAGTATTGGGTTTTCTGCCCTCCTGCAATACCTTTAGCACATCCTCAGAAAAAAGGTGTCTAAAAGTAATCAGAAGCCTATCACTCACAAGAGTCAGATGCAGAGTTGACATAAGTGGATGGATAAGAGAACGTTTGTCCTGTGTGAGAAGGTCCACCTTGTGAGGTAACCTGTGATGATTGTCCTTGGCTAAATGCAGAAGAAGAGGAAACCAATGTTGTCTTAGCTAAAAGAGAGTCACCAGCAAGATTGTTGGTTTCTCCTGCTGAATCCTGAACAAGACTTTCTGAATGACAGAAAAGGGGGAAATGCATAAAGAAACATTCCCCTCCATGAGACTGATAGGGCATCCACCTTCCAAACCAGGACATGGGACTCTGGCACAAAAAAGAAGTTGTCTGTTCAGAGGGGAGGCAAACCGATCTAGTTGAGGAATGCCCCACCAGTGGACAATATCCAGAAACACATCCCTGTAAGAATCATCCATTTGTGGGATTGACTCGTGGACCTGCTCAGACTATCTGCCGCATGTTTGATCAATCCTGATATTGTGTGCGTCAATGCAGCTGTGTCTGGCAGTTGGTACAAATGTCATTATTATTCTGTCTAAACATAGTTAATATCAATTATGGCAGGTATCATGGCTTCGAGTGCTGTTTGATTAAGCCTGACATGGCATGTATGGATGCAGGTGTCTGGCAGCTGCCATTTTCGTCTCTGGGAAGCTGTGGGTTGTGGCTTGTGATCAAGGTTTACTGATGCTTGTGTATTAGGAAGAGACATTTGGTGTTTTAGCCTATATCCAGGGGAAAGGGGTGGACAAAACTGTGATTTGGGATATTTTGGCAGAGAATAGTTTGTTTATACATCTGCTGAGTGAGAGGTGGAAAGGCTGGAAGAATGTATTATCTCTTGTTGTGGCGGCTTGTTGGGAGTTTTTTTTTTTTTTTTTACCTGTTTGCTCTCCGTTCTTTTCCTGGCTGCTGCCTCACTGAAAGGGAGGGAATTTAGGCTTGAAGTTGCAGTGAAGTGAAGCTTTGCTTCAGGTGCATCGCGAACCTCTGGTATGCAATACACAGACACACTAACAGAAACAGATGCTCCCAGGTTGCTATGGTAATGGAGACAGAGTGACAATAATGCTTAATGGCTCTGAAGAGCCTCCAAGATGATTCTCTGCAATGAATTTGGTTTAAAAAAAAAAGAAAAATATATAATAAAAGGGCTGCTTTACACCACATATACACATATTGATGGTTTCCCAACACTTCATTTAGCTCATTAAGTTGATTCTTGATAAAAAAAATAAAATAAATAATAAGCGCAATCTATATTTAAAATGTATTTTGGTCCAAACACATTAAGGACTTACATAAGAGTGGAAGTCTGAGTTATTGTGAAAGACTAAGAGCGCTTGGTCTTGTGCAGAACCCTTTGCAGTGGTCTGGGAGGTCAGCTTGCACGGACATGTTGGGCATATGGGGGTACCTGATTCTAGGGGTGTTTGGGGTTGCCGGGAAGTGCTAGAGAGTCATCAGATTTCCTTCGTGGAAATATATGTGGCATTGGAAGGTGTGTTGAGTGATTCACTGGCAGAGTGGCCACTGCATGGAACAGGCTGGTAAAATGGAACAGGACAATATTTGTTTGGATATTTTAAGAACAGCCTGGAAACACACCACATAAACTAGTGAATGGTATTCTGGCCAAAATGGATGGGTATTGTTGCCCATGCTTGAAGTACTGATATGTGTGCATGTAAGGATGGAAATATACTTATAACAAATAAGAAACTAGAAGGGTCTCATAATTTAAAGTCTATGGACTGTATAAACATGCTTGGAAAGAGCTAATAATAAGAATAACCATTACAGCTTGTGGTCTCTCAAATAACTAAGCAACAGCCCAAAAAAATAAATAAATAAAAAAATAAAAAAAAATTAAAAAAAGCACACAATAGTTATGTAATGTAGGATTTTAGTAAATCTAGACATAAAATATATAATCATCATATAAGATGAATCAGTCTGCTGAATTTAGATATTAACGACAGGATTTAATAAAGTACAGTTGTGTACACTTACCATAAATCTAGATGTTCGAGTGTATTCACGGTTAGTCATCATATTTGTGTTATCTGCCTGCAGGTAAGCCCTCAGCTGGCCTGAATACCAGAGGCTTCGGATTTCTGCATCGGATGCTGTCGCTTCTTCCATGATGTCAGTTCATCAGGGGTATAAAACATGCAGCTGAAGCCATTACATCAGTTTTTCTTGCCCCGGATGTCAGGTGCCCCCAAAATAGGAAGCAGTTATATGGTATGGAACACCCCCAGCAAAAAGCAAATACACATGATATAATATATGCCAAACAAGAAAGAAAGGTAGAACCAAGAGAAGTCAGGGGGCTGGAGGGACGGTAACCAGGACTGCAACAGTGAATACATTTGAACATCTACATTTATGGTAAGTGTACACAACTGTACTATGTTCTTTGTTTTTCACTGTTGCAGTCATCACATTTGGGTTGATTCCCAAAGATAAGGAAGGGTGGAGGGAGTTAAAGACCATTGGGGCTAGCAGTCAGGCCCTGTAAGACTGCTGTGGCAAAATCCAGCTCTGGATTTAGAAAAGATAGGCAGGTGGTAATGCTTGGTTAAAGTATGTACAGAGCTCCAGGTAGCAGCTTCCAGGATGTCCCTGGTAGGGACTCCTCTGAGAAATGCCATACAAGTAGATGCAGTCCTGGTGGAATGTGATCTTATCCCTTTGTGGGGTAGGTTTTCCATGGTGGTTGTAGCAGAAATGGATGCAATGGACTATCCATTTACTTTGAAATGGCCTTCTCCTCTGCCCCTGCAGCAAAGCTAACTACCAGCTGGTCAGATTTTCTGAGAGGCTTAGCTCTGTCCAAATAGAATCTAAGCTGTCTGTGCACATCCAGAGCATGCAGTATCCTTCCCCCCTTATTTTGAGGATAACGGAAAAAAGTAGACAAATGAATGGACTGGTTTAGAGCCACATTAGACACCACCTTGGGCATAAACGATGGATTAGTCCTGAGGGAAACCCTGTCTGCATGGAAGATAATGAAGGGTTCCACTGCAATGAGGGCCTGAAGTTCAGATACTCTTCTTGCTGAAGTGATGGCTAGAAGTAAGGCTGTTTTCCAAGAAAGGAATTTCAACTCTGCTGTAGCACCTGGTTAAAAAGGGGGAAGAGTGAGTTTAAGTTAAGGTCCCACACTGGAGTGGGAGCTCTCCTGTGGGAGTCTTAAATTTTAGGCCCCTCTAAGGAATTGTTTTAGCAGGGAATGAGAGAAGAGGGGTGGCTCAGTATTATAATGTGCTGAAATGGCAGAGGCATGAATCTTAATTGAAGAGAAAGATAGGCCCTGTTAAATAATCTAGAATATGAGGTAAACTGGGCACAGTTGTGCCCACCCCCTGAGCTTGGCTCCAGGAAAAGTATCTTTTCACCTTTTCTGAATAGGATTTTCTAGCACTAGGCCTCCTTGCCTCAAGAATGACATCCAGCACCTGCTTACTGAGGGTTGCTAGAGGTGAGCTCAGGGAATCAGCCAGGCTACAAAGGTTCAGGGTTTGAAGCTGAGGGTGCAGAATCTGGCCCGCTTGCTGGGACAGCAGGGAAAGGGTCTGAGGCAGGTGCCATGGTTGCAGCACTGTCAGACTGCACAAAAGGGGGTGCCAGTGCTGGCATGGCTAGTCTGGGGCAATCAGTATTGTAAGAATACACGAACACAACACCAGCAGTCCACAAGTGTAATTATCTTGTTTAATTCAATTCTGGTACCTTGGCCTTCGCATTCTCAAGGAATACTCAAGTATTCCTTGAGAAGGCGAAGGCCGAGGTACCAGAATTGAATTAAACAAGATTATTACACTTGTGGACTGCTGGTGTTGTGTTCGTGTATTCTTACATTTTGGAACTTGGAGAGTGTATTTTTGGCAATCAGTATTGTCCTTGGCTTGTCCTGTTTGACCTTTAGTAGAACCTTCGAGAGGAGAGGCAGAGGGGGAAGGCATACATTGAAAAGCTTTCCCAGGTAAAGGACAGGGCATCCACTTTCCAAGCTTGACTGTGGGGAGTTCTGGTGCAAAATATGTTCAATTGGTAGCTCTGAGGGGAGGCATACAGGTCTACCGCTGGTGTCCCCCATTTGTTCCTCAAGAGCTTGAATATTTTGGGTTCCAGTTTCCATTCGTATCGGTCCATGAGATTTCTGCTCAAGTCATCTGCCAGTGAATTTAGTTTGCCTGGCAGGAATTGAGCTTGCAGGTTCACTTGGTAGCTCAAGGCTGTGTTCCACAGAGCCATGGCTACTCTGCAGAGTGGGTAGGAATGGGTTCCTCCCCTGCTTGTTTATGTACCACATAACTGTGGTGTTGTCTGTCTTTACCAATAGTTGCCCTGGAAAAATAAGGTCTTTGAAGGCTGTCAGAGCATTCTGTACAGCTAACATTTCTTTTTGATTGATATGCAGGTGCATCTGTTTTGGGTTCCATTTGCCCTGAATGCACTGCCCTGTCATGTGAGTCCCCCATGCATAGTCTGATGCGTCTATTGTTAGGGTTTGGGCGGCAGGGGCTGGAGTGAAAGGGAGTCCCTTGTTGCCTCTGCCCACCAAAGGAACTCTGCCCTTAGACAAGGAATGATAGGAATCATTGTTTCCAGGTCCTGAGAATATTGACACCACAGACGTTTTAGATACCATTGAAGTTTCCTCATATGCAGTATTGCATATGAAATTAACAGAATGCAAGAGGCCATGAACCCCAGGGCTTGCAGGATTTTCCTTGAAGATAGCTGTTTTTTTTTTTGTGGCCAGTAGGTTGAAGCAGGTTGTCAAATAAACTTGCTTCTCCGGAGTGAGGAATGCCATCTGGGAAGTTGTGTTCAAGCTTGTTCCCAGGAATACAATCTGCTGGCAGAGTACTAGGTGTGTTTTTTTCCTCGTTGATGGTGTACCCCAGTGAGGTTAGAAGTCTCTTTACAAATGCCAGGTGTTGTAATAGCAAGTCCTTTCTGCCTGAATCAGGCAATCGTCCAAGTATGGGTAAATCTGAATATTTCTCTGCCTGCAAAATGCAATGGATGGAGCTAGGCACTTTATGAAGACCCTGGGAGCAGTAGATAAGCCAAAGGGAAGTGCAGAGAACTGATAGTGCATGGAACCCGCCCTGAAATGTAGGTATTGTCTGCCTGACTCCCTTATTGGGATGTGCAGGTAAGCTTCTTTTAAGTCTAGGGTTGCCAGCCAGGCATCTTTGGCTAGCATAGGAAGAAGCTGTTGAAGAGTTAGCATTTTGAATTTTGGAACCACCAGAAAGGTGTTTGAGAATAGTCAGGTCCAGGATAGGATGCCAGGGATTTTCTTTTCTGGGAACCAGGAAAAGTCTTGAATAAAAACATTGTCCCCTTTGTTCTGCTGGGACAGGTTGAATAGCCTGATAATGAGGAGAGAGAGCACTTGTTTTTGGAGCCTCTGCCCACTGATTTGGGGGGAGGTCTGGCCATCCACTTGAGGATGAGAGTGAGTGGAAGTGGAATCTGTATCCTAGGGAAACTATGTTTAAAACCCATTTGTCCTGGGTAATGAGTTCCCAGTTTTTTGCATGCAAGGCAAGCTTTCATCCTAAGGGAGCAAGTAGTTGAACAGGGCTTGGAAGAGTTAAGGATAAGTCATTGTACCATTTTTCCATAGGGGGGTGGCTTACTACTCCTTGCTTTGGAAGTGGGAGCCCCCCTCTGCTTAGATCTGTGCATAGCCTGAGACTGAAGTCTTGGTGGTCTGCTGCTCTGGGTGATTTGGATTGAGAAGGCATGGAAGGGACTGGAAAAGACCAGTTCTTTGAAGGCCAATGCTTACTGAATCTAGGAGGCTGTACTAGTAAGAAATCTTTAACAGTTTGCATAGATTTAGCTTTTTCCTCCATTCTTTTGAGGACTTCTGCTTTGTTGCCAAAAAGGCGGTCTTGGTTTAGGGGTGCATCCAGTAATTTAGCTTTAACATGATCTGGCAAGTTTTGTTCCTTAAGCCAAGTATGCCTTCTAAGTACAGACCCAGTGACAGCAGCCCTGCAAGATGCTTCTAAAGCATCAAAACCACATTGCAGAGTATATTTACCAACTTGTTGAGCAGAATGCATTAACTCTTGCAAATGTTTGTGTTCAGCACAGTCAGGAATCAACATCATTTTCTGTTTAAGTAGTCCCATAATATGCTGCTGATACTTTAACATATGAAACTGGCAATTTAAAGCCCTAATGGCCAAACTAGCAGAAGTGTATACCTTCTTACCCCATCTGTCTAAAGCTCTAGAATCCCTATCAGAAGGGGTAGGATTTTTGGCAGTAGTAGCCTTAATGATTTTTGGTCCTTGGGAAATAGTCTCTGGATCAGCAGTAGGATTATTGAAGAGGAATTTGTGAGAGTCAGGTACTCTGTAGTACCTGTCAGGTTTTCTGGGAACTGGAAGCAAAGTGTCTGGGATAAGGCTGGATTCCAAGAAAACATCATCTACAATCTCCAGAACAGGAGGGATAGCTAGAGGCTTGTGTTAAGGCAGGAGTAAAAATTCCCTAAGTCACTTTTTGGACTTAGAATAGTCCTGGCTTTCCCAGCGGAAATGCTCCCTAAGGGTATGCAAGGTTTCACCAAAAGAAAAATCTTCTGGAGGAGAAGCAGAGGGAATGGAATCCTCTGCATCAGAATCCTCATAATTAGATAAGTGTAAATCCTGGTAGTCAGAAGGAATAGAGATATCAGATTCCTAATCAGAAGAATCAGAAAGAAAATCAGTTCTAGGTCTCTTAGAGGGGGAAGGCTGGCTTCCCCTAATTAAGGTAATAAGGTCTTCAGCCATTCTAATCATTTGTTTTTGAGGCATATGGGCCTGAGAATGTGGTTTGGTCATCGGTTTACTAGTCGTAGGACGAGCTTTAAGCATGAGGAATTCGGTATTCCTAGCTTGAAATGAAGTTGTCTGTTTAATATGAAAGTCGGAAGGCCTGAATACACCCTCAGAAGCCGGTGCCTGCACAGCGGCTCTGGACCCATCCAAGGTAGAGACATCCGCAGGTTCCATAGTCGAAGAAGCATCTTGTGGCATACCGGACTCCGAATGGGTCTCAGTAGAGGCCGGTGCATCTATAGTAGCGGGCATCAGGGAGTGCGAAAGTGCCTCACTGAGTACCGGCAAACTGGCGACTAGCTTAACGGAAGCATTGTCAGCAGTTTTGGACCTATGCGGTCGGTCTCTGTCTTTATCCTTACATTTTTTCGGAAGATTGGTAGTCGGATGGCTTAACGAAGTCATTTTGGAGTACGGAGATCGAGAACGAAAGTATTCTGTTACAAAAATAGCCCAACAACGAACAGTTCGGGCATTGAACAAGGCACAAAACCGACAGCGAGGGACGTCGTGGTCTGGGCCAAAACAGGTGATGCAGTAAGAATGAAAATCTCTATGAGGTATTTGCTTTCCACAGGCAAGACAATTGTTAATTTTTTCTGACATCAGTTAGAACAAGAAAAAAGGACCCCCAACAGGGTACTTATCTTTTTGAAGACTTCAGGTCTGAAACTCAAAAATGAAAATTTCAGGAGTCGGACGACCGGCACTTGCAAACGGCTTCTGCTTCAGTCCCCACATGGCAAGAAAGACTGGTGTAATGGCGTCGGCTGCATGTTTTATACCCCTGACGTCATGGAAGAAGCAACAGTATCCGATGCAGAAATCTGAAGACTCTGGTATTCAGGCTGGCTGAGGGCTACCTGCAGGCAGATAACCCAAATGTGAAGACTGCAACAGTGAAACACGAAGAACATCATGGGCTTGTGCATGATAACACTACTGTCTTAACTTGTCATAAATGACATACACTACATTGAACATCAAGGGGAAGCATGAAGATTTTCTTATATAAGTAAATATGCATAACACGTCATGTAATTCCTTTAACATGAATTTTAGTTTTTTTGTACCCCATCTTGACCATATATAACACTTAAGCGGTTACCAAGGTACCTAATGTTTATACATGACATCAAACTGACATAGTTGTTCAAGAGAAACAATAGAAGCCTGAACTTAAAATGTCACAGAATGTAACAATCATATTCTGGACAAATAGTATTAAATTGACAATAGACATTCAGTTTAACAACAGTGGCATGTGTATAATAACACTTCTGTTTTAACTTGTCATAAATGACATACACTATATTGAACATCAATGGGAAGCATGATGACTTTCTCATATAAGTAAATGTGCATAACAAGTTATACAATTGCTTTAACTTGAATTGTGGTTTTGTAACCTATCTTGACCATGCATAATACTTAAGCTGTTACCAAGGTAACTAATGTTTTATACATGACATCAAATTGACAAAGTTGTTCAAGGGAAACAATAGAAGCCTGAACTAGGAATGTCAGAGAATGTAACAATCACATTCTGAACAAATAGTATTAAATTGACAATAATCACTCAGTTTAACTTTTGCTGATTATACAAAATAGAATGTTGTCATTTAAATCTAAAAACTTTCAGTATATGCCATAAAATGGCAATATATGAATATGGAAAGGGAACTTGTAATCATGAATCACAATAAGTGAAGTTGTTGTTTTTAACCTATAATTTCACTCATTTTGCAATAAGAAATGACAGATATGAAAATCCTTATGTGTAGGAAATGGGGGGGGGGGAGAGGGATGCATTGATAATTAAAATGCACTAACTTTCATCAATGTTCACATAAAACAAACTTGATGCATTAAGTAAACAACAAACAAAGTGATTACTTAAATGCTGGCAAACAATGAAATATAACTTCTGATATATACAGTAAAAATAACTTCTGATATATACAGTAAAACACACTGTATTATAAACAGTAGGTGTAATTATTATCATCTATTTATATTAAGTAATACGTTTTGAAAAACTTCAATAAGGGTGAATATGTTAAATAACAGTGTGCTATAATCTTTTACTGAGGTTTTATATATGATACATCCTACTTTACTATGACTGACTTGCTTGCCATTTTTCATGTAAATATTAATTGCTTATACAATAAGTAGACATTTATACTGTATTAGAATTATGTTTAATCTACAATAGTACTATATCTGTTCAAAATAATATAAATATTGTTTAATCCTATTACAAATATTCTCCATATGATAATTCAATTTATGGAGCTCAGATGTTCTGGATTGTCAAAGTATGAGTGATAATCTGATGGACTTAGGTTTATCCATCAGATTAGGAATGTTTTTCATTCCATGGTTAGTGCAGATCTTAATTTTGTTAACATTTATTAATTTAAATTTGTTATTTCACAAAAACATTTTAGTATGCCTGACCAAAACATTACTTTATTGGTAAACACTCAAAGTATAAAACTGATAATTTCCTTTAAAAATTGTCTTCCTTCAAGAAATTAATTTCAAAACAAATGACAATTACAAATGGAATCCTAAGGAATATATGATATTGGCACAATCCACTTATAAGGCAAAGACAAAAGGGGTAACAATTTTATGGAAACCAAATGTGATTAACCCAGAAATCATTTATAGGTATGAAAATAAATAAGGCCGTATGGCATTAGTAATTGTAATATATAATAACAGAATATGAACCCTAACCAATCAATACCGGTTCCCAGGCATTGGAACAGGAACTGTTAAAATTTTAAAACACTTGGATTTCATTTCCAGTAATTATAAAGGCATCTTAATATTAGGAGGAGATTTTTAACTGTATATTTGATATTTCTGAAACTACAAATAAAAGACCGCTGTGTACATCTGCTGTATCAAAAGCTTTAAAAAAGTGGGTATCTTGCAGATACTTTCAGATTTAAAGAATATAAATCTTTGCTGTTTTCCCATCAAGATCACAGATTTGGTACCCAAACTAGAATAGATAAAATATTTACTGCCCATGACTTCCACTCTAAAATCATTCATTTCTCAATCACTCCCTGCCCCTTTTCAGACCACAATTTATTGATATTAAAATTTCAAAATGGGTACAAACCATTAATCTTTGACTCCAGAATTCCAGCATATATAAGCAAAATTAAAGAGTTCAAACCCTGGTTATTATCTGAATTGCAGTTCTTCTTAGATATTAATTACACCACAGAGATAAATAAAATAATGATATGGGACTCATTAAAAACTTACATATATAGTAAAACCCTAACTTGGTATAAAAAAATCAGAGAAAGGGATTATGAATTATTAGATCTACAATCCAAACTTTTGTCAGTAAAAGCTGAAAAAAAAATCAAAATCATTTGGAGATGAAAAAGAAAGTAGAAGTATTAAGCAATAAATACAACAAAATTCTAACACATAAAACTAGTTTAGCTTTAGAAAAATTAAAAAGTAATACCTTGACCACTTCTCCCAAATATCTACATAATTTATCCACAAGAATCAAAATATAATCAAAAGCTAATAACATTAAAAGTATCTTCCATGAAAAAAGGGAAAAATGTCTTAGACATAGGTGACATGCTTGATGCCTATAGAAATCACTATATGGAAGATTTCCAAAAAGAAAATATACATATTGATCAATTAAATCTACATGAAAAATGTTTGAATATAAAAATAAAATACCAGAAAAATTAAAACTAGATCTGCAAGCATCCATATCCTACAAAGAAATTACAGATACAATAAAAGAGGGTGAAAATAATAAAGTTCCAGGTATAGGTGGCATAATTATGGAAATATGTAAACTTTTTCCTTCAAAGATAATATCCCTCTTCCATAAAACTCTATTCAAAATTCAGTCACAAGCTTTAATACCACCCTCTTGGAGATATTCCTTAATCACACCAGTCCTAAAGGAAAACAAATTCCCAAACCTCTGTACCTCATATAGACCTATATCATTATTAAAAAATGACTACAAGATATTTATGACAATATTATAACAGAATGAAAATACCACTATCCAAAACAATAAATAATGATCAAACTGGATTAATATATATCACAGACACACATGACAATATTAAAAGGATAATTTCTCTTATAGCTTATGTTAATAAAGAAAATAAACACTCATAATTGGTTCACATATAGAGAAAGCCTTTGATTCCCTAAATTGAGACTATTTATTCAAAATCCTAATGCTATTTGAATTTCCTGCATCCTTTGTTCATCTCCTAAAGAATATATATACAAATAATTTAGCATATATCAAGTTAGGTCCTTTTACCTCTGAATCTATACATATAGCAAAAGGCACTAAACAAGGATGTCCCATGTTACCAATTCAATTTGCTCTGGCTATTGAAATATTGGCATATTCAATTTGTAACAATATAAAAATCAAAGGAATAAATGTTTATGAACAATACAATTCTAAAGTAATGCTATTTGCTGATGACATATTCCTAACATTATCTAATACAAAAGAGACATTAGAAGAATTAGATATATTAATTGACAAATTTCACATGGCTTCAGGACTCCATTGCAATAAATCAAAATCAAAATTGCTATTTTTAAATAAAAAAAGAACTGCAGACTAAGGGGGATCACATCACAGGGAAACAAGAATCAACCTGAAATTGAGTTATGCAAGGATAACAATGACTTAGTCTCAAAAACTACAATATCATCATCAATACAATTAAAATCTCTGGGGAAAAATGGAACAAAATAATATTAACATTTGAAGATAGACCACAGCTAATAAAAATTGTTTTACTGCCCAAGATCATATATATAGCCTTGGCAATGCAACTGTTACCAAAAAGGAATATACTTATAGAAAAAAATTCATGCCTAATAAAATTTTTATGGTTTCCCAAAATAAACAGAATAGCTTTAATATATCATATCAGACCATGGAAACGGGAGGATTTAACTTTCCTGCTATAGAAACATATACACATGCATCAATATCTAAAACAATCTCAGATTGGATAAGTCCAAATTACTCTGCAAATTGGGAAGAATTACTAACTGTAATATCAATAAATGAATTTGATTAAAAAAATTCAAATAACAGATAAAAACAATTTGCCATGGCACATATTATGTATTAGTATGCAATGTAACATAACTAAACCCACTAAAACTCATATGATTAATTATTACATTGACTCATTTAGAAAAATTATTAATGCAAATACAGATTTAAAAATATGGTTTGATCTTTTAACACCATTTATAGTCACAAAGAACTTTCCACATAAAATATATAGAGAAATTACTAATTCTTGGGAACAGAAACGGTTTGTTTGTTGGCTCCAATGTATCAAAGAACTAAAAGTTTTAGATATGCAAGTAATAAAAACAACATACAAAATTCCACTACAGGACTGGCTAACTTTACAGAGTATTCTGTCATATTCGCAAAATTTAAGTAGAATAATTAACAATTCTTCATTTAAAGAAATACCTAAATTTAAGAAATACATACATGAAATCATATACAACTGTGACATGAGAAATAGTATTTCAAATTTTACAAAATATTGATAAACTATAAAACAACACACAAAACCTCATATTGGAAATGTATAACAAAAAGACACTCGATAAATTTAACGGAAAATATTAAAATAAATATCTTATCGATAAAATCTACATCCTTTACACAATACTGGAAAGTTTTTAATTGGAAATGCTTGCACAGAGCATTCTTAACCCAAGACAGAATCAGTAAAATTAGTTCTTCCATAAAAGGAATATGTTGGAGATGTGAGCAAGTACACAATGCAGATTGGAACCACATTTTCTTTGATTGCATTAAAATTAAGCTATTTTGGAATGGTATTAATAACTTTCTACAAGCTTTATTTAATGAATCATTTTATTTAACTAAAGCTCTTGTATTATTAAATGTGAACGAAGGTCCTCATTTGAATAGGTCAAACATGTATCTAGTACGGACTACACTTGCAATTTCAAGGAAGTGCATTACAAAAAAGATGGAATACAAACACAATACCAACTTTGGAAGACTTCTACAGCCTACTGAAAACCACAGCATTATTGGAAATTAAAATTAAAAAACTAAGAATTTATCCAAAGCCATTTATCAACAACCTTCGGGAAAAGTCTTTATTAACACCAGATGAAAGGAAAGATGTACTTAGATACGTTACAACCTATAATGCGTTTACAAGGGATGTATGCAATATAATAGAAAAAAACTGGTTGATAATGTTAGCTATGCCAGAGGTAAAAGACATAATAGGAATAAAACCAAATTTTTTTTTAGAAACTTAGAAAATTTAAAACAAAAGTTGTGTTTTAAAGATTTTACAGAGAAAAAGGTAGAACTCTCAAATAAGAGCTTAACACAGAAGTGTTATAATGGTACTTGTTGTACAGATATATATGATACATCAAACATATTTGAGCACCCTGTAACTAAGCAGAAATTTGAATTTAAATGTTTGGCTAACTGTAACACTTCTCGAGTAGTGTACCTAGCAACCTGTGTAAATTGCCCAGCATACTATGTAGGAAAAGACGACAAGAAAATTAAAAGAACGCACAATAGAGCATAAATCGGAAATTAGAAGGGGAATACTAACAAATGCATGCAGTAAACATATTGTTGAAAATGAGGGTCATACTTTTAAATTTAGAGTAATATGTAGAGTAGACCTAGGTATGAGGGGAGTAGATATTAACAACATGTTAGAACTGAGAGAATTTGAATGGATTATTAGGTTAGATGCTGAGGCAGAACCAGGTTTAAATGTAGCAGTTAGCTTAAAACCAATATTAATTAAAAAGCAGAGAGAAAATATTTAGTTTCACCCTTATGCCTTATATATTACATTTTATACTTTAGATAGTTTGGGTATTTTAAACATTTAAGGTATATTTTCCCATATATAATGTATTAAGTGTTATAAATAAGTTTTCTATGTAAATAAGTAGTATTTTAATATGTAATTGGAAGGTATTTCTGTTAGGCTGGCTGAATCATGTGTTTTAACTGTTTTCCCTATTTAAATGGTTATAGAAATTAATTTAATGTTATGTACTGATGAAGGGTGGTTAACCTGAAAGCTTTGCTCAATAAATTTCTTTTTTGGCACACAGAAGTATTTTGGAGTACCTGGAGAACTAGACCAGACTTTGTTTTACCTTATAAAACCAATCAGGGCTTTCAGGGACAGGGGCCTTAGATGCTGAAGGAAATGCATATAAAAAGGCTGGTAAGACTGGGGGTAAAGCAGAAGAGGAAGGAGAAGCTATCTGTAAAAGATCACAATATCTTTTCTGCACATCAGGAACTTGAGAGCAGTCTCAGTTAAAGAATTCCCTCATTTTAGCTAAGGTTTCTCCAAAAATTATCTTGATCTCTTCAACCAGAAACTCTGCACCATTAGACTTCCTCAGAGGAAGCATATTCAAGGAGGGATGGAATCTGAGTGTAGTAGTCCAAGGATTCATCCTCAGAAGATTCCAGTATCCTAACTGTCTTGAGTGGGGAAGAAGTTAAGGGAGAAACAGGATCAGCTGAGGAAGGCTTAAGGACCATGAGGCATTTGGCAAGTCTTAGGTACAGAAATGTGCTTGGTTTTCTGATTCTTTTTAAACTGCACATCTGCCTGGTGAAAAGTGGTGGGATCCGACATAGACCTGCACTCAATAATATTAGTTGAAATATCCTCCCTAACTAGAATTTGAAGGATTCCCCTAGGGTCTTCCAAAATAATAAGTCTTGGTTCCTCCTGATCATCTGATGCGGACGTCTGCATTGCCTCCAAGGACTTATTCCTTGACGGCTTCCGATGTGGTACCCATAGAAGAACCAGAGCCAACCTCCGGACAGATCTCCAGGTCTTCATCAACCTCGAGATAAACATCAGAGGTAGGAGGTGCAGCTGAAGATTCAGGCTCCGGCTTCTTGGCCTTCCTCTTCAACACAGGCTCAACAGAAGTCCCAGATCAACCCTCCATAACATCCGTAGCAACACTTCAGTCGCTGATTTTTTAAGAATGTCTTAAGGGATGAAAGATGGCTATGTAGGGTCTTAGGGATGAAGGCCTGGCAAACAGAGCAGGATTTGTGGTCATGTGTAGGCCCCAAACAAAAGAAACACATGTTGTGACTATCCTTGTGTGGAATCTGTCTCCCACATTGGCACTTGTCTTTCCTGGATGACATGAAACTCTCTCAACAGAAAGCAGTATCAAAAGAAAACAGGAAAAAAACCCAACAGGGCATTTATCTGAAAACTGGAGCAGCAGCAAATGACATGGGCAAACCGATCCGACGGTCAAAGATGGCATTCGGACTGCAGCAGAGATGTTCTGAGGACTGTACGTGAGGACATCGCTCTTATGGCCGACATACTCCTAAGCAATTTGTGCGACGTCTCATGTACTAGCACTACTTAAAAGCTCTTATATACTGGCCGGGTGCCAGGTCGCCTTTCCTGGAGGATTCCCTCATGTAACGAATACTGCAACATTAGAATAGAAGGACATCTGTAACTTATGAGAAATGCAAGTTGTAACGGGCATAAACAGGCTTTTCTTCCAAACTCTTCAAGTGAGGCTAAACGATCATAACCCTGCTGACTTTTACAGACAGCTATGAGATCACAGAAAAATACAGAGCTGCAGCAACAAAAGAATACTAGAGATTTTTAAAAGCAATTTTCAATTAAATGGATTTGAGAAGGCACTGTTCAAATATACTATTTCACCAAACAGATACCCCTTACAGTATGGAGGTCATAACCACAGTACCAATAAAACATAAAACCAGCACCATGTAGATTTTTTGTTATAATATTATGATAAATCCTCTTGCACCTTCTCAGAGACTGCAGAAAGATGGGAAGAGACTACATTTGATGATACACTTCAATACGAGCATTAAGATGGATTAACGTAGTTGATAATAGAAGCAAAGCTGCAATGAAATTCCAGCCTCACAAAACAGATCACACATTTTGAACGCTAATTTAGAGATTTTGCATAGATAATGCATGTTACCAAACAACTACATCACCAGAAAAGGCACACTGTAATCTTAGGCAAATTGCTATTTTGTTGTCATTACGACTACTTCTCAGTTTACTTCCAAGCAAATGGAAAAATAATGGAAACATCCGTCGTCATTAAAGCTTTCTGTACTTTGTTATACGGGGTTAGCAGAATCAGCTGCAAGATATACACCTCAACACCTCTATTTAAGCTGAACCACTACCGCATGCACATCCTTCTCCCAATTCCTAATATCCAAGGAAGAAGACATGTTCTTAAAACTAAAAAGGAAGAGGAGGGCCTCTGTTCCATTACAGGCTCTATCTCAGTACCAGCACAAAGCTTGGGCTCCACATTTTCCACACCAAGTCTGCCCAGAAAGGAAGGAAGGGATACTGTGGCTCCTATAACAGGCATAGCAGTGTGGCAGTGTGGGTACCAAGGCAGATATACCATGTTCTTCACCCAAAGTAAATCATGGCAACAACATTACCTCCAAGTCATACTTGGAAACAGTCTTGAGAAAAAGACATATCACAAAAAGAAGTTAACTTATTAGCCTTCACATAAAACATGTCTCCAGCCTTTTACTAAGGACCCTGTTCTGTGGGAAAGATGATTCAGAAACAAATTCATAAATTGCAGTGGCTAAGTAGAAGTAGAATTTCTGGAATCTTGAGGAGTTTCAGTGGCTGAAGCATTTTTAATACAATTTTTATTGGGGAAAGTGGAGGAAGTTCTTGCACATTTAGCAAGAATTAGAATGAAATGGGAACAAACACAAAGTGTAGCTGATGAGGGAAGTACCTTTCTAAATGTCCCCACAAACATAGCAAAAGTTAATCACCAAAGAAATACATATAAAAAACTGCAGTCAATGCCTGTGGAAATCACCAACTTAACGGGGGAAAAGGTTAGCAAAAGGTCTGAAATGCAGTTCATGAGCCAGTGTAATACGTTCTAAACAGAAATAAAACTGAACTGATTTTTATAATTCCTGCTTCGTCCTATTTAGGGGCAAACAGAAGCCAGAGCCAGCAACAGGTGTAAGACAAAGAAAGAGTCCTAGACAGGACTCCCATTCATGGCACGAAGCACATACACAAACCTATGGGCCAGTTTGCAGGATCACCAATTCACCACTGTATCCTTGAATAGGGGAGGTAGTCAAAGACCCTTGTGGACAAAGTCAGAATGTACGGGCTCTGCAGAAAGGGCCCTACAGAGAAGGACTGATCTGGAGCCCCCGGTACTGTGAGACAGCAGTAATAACCACTGTATCCACTGTGTTACACCCCAAATGGGCTGCCAGAAAGTACAGTTGTGCACACTTACCATAAATGTAGATGTTCGAGTGTATTCACTGTTGCAGTCATCACTTGTGGGTTATCCCTGCTGTGATATCCCTCAGCCAGCCCGAATACCAGAGTCCATGTTTTTCTATGTCGGCTGCTGTCACTTGCTGCCTGACATCAGGACGTCAGTGCTATAAAGGAAGGCAGCCAACACCATTACATCAGTTTTTCTTGCCCTAACCAGTCAGAGGCCCAAGTAAATATGGTAAAGTGGCCCTGGTGGCTAAAAGTCACTGTTAGAAACTTATGTCTCCCTGAAGAAAGACGATATAAAGGGGAAGGAGGGTGGGAAACCAGAACTGCAACAGTAAATACACACTCGAAAGTCTACATTTATGGTAAGTGTACACAACTCTACTATGTTCATCGTGTTTTACTGTTGCAGTCCTCACCTGTGGGAAGATTCCCAAAGCTGAGGAGAGGGGGTGGTAGGATTAGTAAGAGACCTAGGAATGGGTCAGCATGCCCTGCAGAACTGCAGATGCACACCCTACCCTAGCCTTAGAAAACAGAGGTAGGTGGTAATGCTTGGTAAAGGTATGGACAGAAGTCCAGGTGGCAGCTTCCAGGAAGTCCCTGGTGGGAACTCCTCTGAAGAATGTTTTGGAAGTGGAGGCTGCCCTAGTGGAATGGGTTTGAATAGACTTGGGGAGGGGGTTCCCATGCAATCTGTAGCAGAAATGGATACAGTGCGATATCCACTTGAAAAATGGTTTGTTTGGAAATCGACTTCCCTTCTGCCCCTGGGGCAAAGCTGACAAGTAGTTGGTCTGTACAGTCCAGATAGTATCAGAGCTGTCTGTGCACATCTAGCGAGTGCAGAATTCTTTCCCCCTTGTTTTGAGGGTTAGGAAAGAAGGTGGGTAGATGTATGGCCTGGTTAAGAGTTACATTAGATACCACCTTGGGCATAAAGGATGGGATTAGTCCTCAGGGAGACTCTGTCTGCATGGAAGATGATGAAGGGCTCAATGGCCATCAGTGCCTTAAGTCCTGAAACCCTTCTGCTTGAGGTGATAGCTAGGAGAAAATCAGTCTTCCAGGAGAGGTATCTTAGTTCTGCTGAAGCAGCAGGTTTGAACAGTGGTAAAGTTAGTTTTTCCAAAGCATAATTCAGGTCCCATGCTGGAGTGGGTGGCCTTCTGGGAGGTCTGATATTAGAAGCCCTTCTGAGGAATTGTTTAATCAAAGGATGGGAGAATGGGCTGTTCTGTATCAAAATGAGCTGAAATGGCTTAAGTGTGGATTTTAATAGAGGAGAAGGAGAGGCCACTATTAAGTACCTCTGCTAGGTAGTCCAGGATAAGAGATGGAAGGTTGTGATGTATTGCCCCCTCTGGACTGGCTCCAGGAGCAGAATCTTTTCCATTTTCCTGTGTAAGATTTTCTGGTGCTGGGCATTCTGGCCTCTGCGATAATGTCTAGGACCTGTTTGCTTAACAAGGGCCCCTTGTTTGCCTTTAGAGTATTAGCCATGCTGATGGTTTGAGAGTCTGCAAGTCTGGGTGCAGCATCTCACCCCACCTGAGTTAAGAGGTCTGAGATCATGGGTAGCTGCCTGGGAGGCTGTAAGGTAAGGCTGCACAGTAAAGGGTACCAATGCTACCTGGGCCAATCATGAGCAATGAGGATGGCCTTTGCTCTCTCCTCCTTTATTTTGATCAGTACTTTGTACACAAAATGGGTGTTCCAGGGGAAGGTCATGGCAGCCACCTTCCACGCTACGTGGCGATACTCCATAGTACAGAATTTTTTCAGCCGATGGTTGAGATGCGAAGCAGAGAGATCCACCTCCGGAGTCCCCCAAGCCTAGGTGATTTGTAAAAAGATTTTTCTGTGGAGCTGCCATTCGTGGGGGTCCAGTAAGTTTCTACTTTAGTGGTCTGCAGGGTGTTGTTGATCCCTGGTAGGTATTGGGCTATCAGGTGTAGTCCCATGGAAGAGGCTGTCAGCCAGAGGTTCATGGCTAGCCTGCACAGAGGGTAAGATTGGGTCCCTCCCTGTTTGTTGATGTACCACATTACTGTGGTGTTATCTGTTTTGATAAAGAGAACCCCTGGCTTGAGATGGGGTTGGAAGGATGTCAGAGCCTTTTGTACTGCAATAATTTCCTTCTGGTTGATGTGTAAGGGAAGGTGCTCGGCATCTCAAAGACTTTGGGTGCATCTGCCTTCTAGGTGAGTGCCCCAAGCTATGTCTGAGGCATTGGTGGTAATGGTCTGCCCAGTTGGGTGAAGGGAAGACCCTTGTTCTTGGCACAGGGCCCTGTCCACCAGAGAAACTTGGCCCTTATACAGGGGATCAGAGGTAGAGAGGTCTTTAGAGGTTGAGAGTGCTGACACCAAAGGTTCTTTAGGTATCACTGAAGTTTTTTCATGCGAAGCCTGGCGAGAGGAATTAGAAGGATGCAAGATGCCATGTACCCCAAGGCTTGCAGGAACTTCCCAGCAGTGAGGTGACTTCTGGAAGCCAGCTGGGTAAAATAGAAAGGCAGGAAGTTCTGCTTTTCTGGGGCTAGGAAGGACATTTGGGATGCTGTGTCCAGCAGTGCTCCCAAGAAAATGATCTTCCTGGAGGGTGTTTGCCTTGATTTCTTCTTGTTGATGGTGTACTCTAAGGAGGTTAAGAGGGTTTTGACAAAGAGGAGGTCCTTGAGGAGCTTTTCTTTGCAATCTGCCTGAATGAGGCAGTCGTCCAGATAAGGGTAAATTTGTATATTTTTCTGTCTGCAAAAGGCTATGGCTGGGGCTAAGCATTTAGTGAATATTCTGGGAGCAGTTGATAAGACAAAGGGTAGCGCAGAGAACTGAAAGTGTTGTGAGCCTGCTCTGAAGCGAAGGAATTTCCTGCAGGATTCCCTTATGGGGATGTGGAGGTAGGTATCTTTTAGATCTAGGGTAACTAACCAGGCATTTTATGTCAGCTTAGGAAGCAGCTGCTGCAAAGTTAGCATTTTGAATTTGGGGACCACCAGGAAGGTGTTCAGAATGGATAGATCCAGGATGGGGTACCAAGTGCCCTCTTTTCTGGGAACTAGGAATAGTCTGGAATAAAAGCCTCTGCCTGTTTGATCTGAGAGGACAAGTTCTACTGAACCTTGGGATATGAGAGTTTGGACTTGTTTCAATGTCTCTGCCCACTGATTTGGAGGTAAGTCTGGGTACCCTCTTGGAATTGGGAGTTCATTGAAGGAAAATTTGCATCCCTGAAAAATTATCTTTAAGACCCATTGGTCCCTTTGCTACAGAAAGCCAATTTTCTTTGCAGAGGAAGAGCCTTCCTCCTAGTTTCTGGTGAGTGAAAAGAGGGCAGAGGGTGGACAGAGAGTCATTGAGAGTTTTTGCCATAGAGGGATGGCTTAGAACTCCCTGCCTTTGGAGTGGAAGTGGTCCACTGTTTGGTTCTCTGCTATCCCTGGGATAAGAGTCTGGGTGGTCTGTCCCTGCGGGGCTTACCTTGCCCCTGTCTGCTAGGTGCAGGAAAGAACCAGTGTTTTGAGGGAAAATTCCTGTTGAATCTAGGAGGTTGTACCTGAAGGAAATATTTTACAGTTTGCATAGATTTTGCTTTGTCTTGCATCTTTTTAAGCACCTCTTCTGCTTTTACTCCAAACAAGTGGTCCTTATCCAAGGGTGCATCAAGTAACTTAGATCTGACATAACCAGGGAGAGGCTGTTGCTTCAACCATGCATGTCTCCTAATGACAGATCCTAACACTGCTGTCCTGCTTGAGGCTTCTAGGGCGTCATATCCACAGTGTAATGAGTGTTTAGCCACTTGACAAGTAGAGTGCAGTAAATCTACTAACTCTTCCAAATTGGCACAGTCAAGAAAGGTTGAAATCTTTTGTTTTAATAGTTCCAAAGTGTGTTGTTGATGTTTTCGCATGTGGAACTGACAGCTGAGTGTTCTGATAGCCAAGGCTGCAGAGGTGTATACTTTACCCAATCTGTCCAGAGCTCTAGAGACCTTGTCAGAAGGAATAGGATTCTTTGCAGAACTAGCCTTAGCTCTTTTTGGTCCCTGTGTAATGATCTCCAGGTCTGCAGCAGGATTTCTGTACAGGTATTTGTGAGAATCAGGTACTCTGTAATACCTGTCAGGTTTTCTGGTAGCAGGTGGGAGGGCATCAGAAGTTAAGCTGAATTCATGGAAGACATCATCAACCACCTGTAAGATTGGAGGAATGGCCAAGGATCTGTGCTGGGGCAGGTCTAGAAACTCTCTCAGTCTTTTCTTAGACTGAGGGATGTCCTGGGATTCCCAGTGGAAATGTTCCCCAAGGGTGTGAATGGTTTCCCCAAAGGAAAGATCTTCTGGTAGGGACGCAGAAGGAATGGATCCCTCTGCATCTGAATCCTCATAAGCAGTCAGAGGTTGTTATTCCTCTTCAAAATCTGAATAATCAGACTCCTCAGAATCCTGTTCTGTCAGTATTTCAGGAGAAAGGTCTCTTTTCCTTTTAGAGGGTGTGGCCTGACTACCCCTGATAAGGGTGATAAGATCCTCCGCCATTTTAAGCATATGAGCTTGGGGTGGTGGAGCAAGAGTAAAATGGTGGCTAGAGGTATTTTTCCGAGGAGTGGCCTTGCCTGTAGGCCTAAGAGTATCTATCGGTCGGAGAAAAACAATAGTCAGAGGAGAAGTCGTTTTTTGTTTAGATTTGGTAGTGCGAAAAACCTCCTCCGAAGCCGGTGCCTGCGTCGAGGCTCCAGACCCAACCAAGGCAGAGACAACCAAAGGCTCAGAAGACTAAGAAGATTTCTATGGCATACTGGACTCTGAAAGGGTCTCAGTAGAGGCCTGCAAAGGTATCGAATCAGGCATCAGGGGCTTCAAAGGTGCCTCATTGAATTCCGGAGAACTGATGACCTGCTTAGCAGTAGAGTCGTTGGAAGGCTTAGCCTTGTGTTGTCTGTCTCTATCTTTACCCTTACATTTTTTCAGAATGTCTACAGATTGTTGGCTGACGGACGCCATTTCAGAATGTGAAAACGGAAGATGAAAAAGTACAGTTTTGTACCTACCATAAATGTAGATGTTTGAGTGCTAATACAGCTGCAGTCATAACAGATGGGTTCTCCTGCCATCAGGCGGGTCCTCGGTCGGCCGAATTCCAAGGTCTAGGTCCGGCGTCGGTTGTCGTCGCGTCTTCCCTGACGTCAGTGCGACAGGGGTATAAAAAGAACCAGCCGACGCCATTTTCTTCAGTTTTTCTTGCCTCAGATGTCAGGTGCCCCCAGAAGGAAAACATTACATAAATTTTGTGTAATAAAGCAATACCATATAATCAAAATACAGTAGTGTAAGCAAATACACCATAAATGAATACCCCAGTCAGGTTGTATGAGAAGGTGTTAGCCAATAGGCCTGTCCCAAGAGGGGAAGGAGGGAGGGAAACCTGGACTGCAGCTGTATTAGCACTCGAACATCTACATTTATGGTAGGTACAAAACTGTACTATGTTCATCGTGCATACAGCTGCAGTCATAACAGATGGGTAGAATCCCAAAGCTAAGAAAGGGGTGGTAGGCACTAGGTGGAACCAGGATGCCCTGCAAGACTGCAGTGGCAAAGCCTGCTCTAGTTTTGGAGTATAATGGTAGGTGGTAGTGCTTGGAGAAGGTATGCACAGAACTCCAAGTGGCTGCTTCCAAAATATCTTTGGTAGGAACTCCTCTGAGGAAAGCTGCAGAGGTAGCTGTGGCCCTTGTGGAGTGAGATCTGATGCCTGCAGGTACAGTTTTGCCATGAAAAGAGTAACAAAAGCATATGCAGTGGGCTATCCATTTTGAGATTGTCTGTTTGGAAATTGGCTTCCCTTGAGCTCCTATAGCATAGGACACAAAGAGCTGTTCTGATTTTCTGAAAGGCTTTGTTCCGTCCAAATAATAACGCAGTTGTCTGTGGATGTCCAAGGAATGTAGTAATCTCTCCCCTTTGTTTTGAGGATTAGGATAAAAGGTGGGTAAGTGTATAGCCTGATTCAAAGCTACCCTGGATACCACTTCTGGCATAAAGGAGGGGTTGGTTCGTAAGGAAACTCTGTCCTGATGGAAGATGATAAAAGGCTGCACAGCCATGAGGGCTTGTAGTTCCGATACCCTACGAGCTGAGGTAATAGCCAGAAGGAAAGCTGTTTTCCAGGACAAATATTGCAAATCTGTTGAGGCAGCTGGCTCAAAAGGAGGCAAGGTCAGCTTTTCTAGAATGAAATTGAGATCCCAAGCAGGTATTGGTTGTTTCCTTGGGGGTTTCATATTCTTAGCCCCTCTGAGGAACTGTCTTAAGAGGGGGTTTCATATTCTTAGCCCCTCTGAGGAACTGTCTTAAGAGGGGGTAAGAGATTAAAGGTGGATCAGTGTTGTATTCTGCAGAAATGGCTGAGGCATGGATTTTGATGGAGGAGAATGAAAGTCCACTGCTTAGCAGCTCAGCTAGATACTGTAATATTTGAGGTAAATTCAGTTTTCCAGGATTCTGGCCCTTTTTCTCATTCCAGGCACAAAACCGTTTACATTTTGCGGAGTAAGCTTTTCTAGTAGACGGCCTTTTGGCCTCCAAGATGACATCCTGCACCTCCTTGGAGATTAGGGTCTGTTGTGATGTTAAGGAATCTTCCATGCGGCCAGATTGAGTGTTTTCAGCTGACTGTGAAGAGTTTTGAAGCTGTGCCGAGTCAGAAGAAGAGGCATTAGAGGCAGGGTCCATGGTGGGGAATGCGTCAGGCTCCTCAGGAGTGGGTACCAGTGATGTCTTGGCCATTCTGGAGCAATGAGAATCATCTTTGGTCTGTCTGCTCTGGTTTTTAATAGAACTTTGGGTAGCACAGGAAGAGGTGGGAAGGCATAAACTGTCATTGTTGTCCAACTGAAAGAGAGAGCGTCCACTCTCCAGGCCTTTGGATGAAAAAACCTTGAGCAGAATTTTGTCAATTGGTGATTTTTGTGGGAGGCAAAGAGATCTATGTCTGGCCTTCCCCATGCTTGAATTATCTCTGTAAAAACTTGAGGATGCAACTTCCATTCGTGTGGATCTGTCATATTTCTGCTTAGGTTGCCTGCCATCGTGTTTTCCTTGCCTGGCAAGTACTGTGCTTGAAGTTCGATTTATAAGTCCAGAGCCATGTTCCAAAGTGACATGGCGAGCTTGCATAGGGGGTATGAATGGGTTCCTCCCTGTTTGTTTATGTACCACATTACTGTGGTGTTGTCTGTCCTTATCAATAGTTGACCTGGATGCAGTAGGTCATTGAAAGCTATAATAGCATTTATTACTGCTAGCATTTCCTTTTGGTTGATGTGAAGGTGCTTTTCTTTTTGGGACCATTTGCCCTGAATGCACCGATCTGTCATGTGCGCCCCCCAGGTGTAGTCCGAGGCGTCTGTTGTCATGACTGATTTGCTTGAGGCTTGCTGAATGGGAGACCTGAGTTTGTTTGGCATGCTTGAGCCCACCACAGAAATTCCTTTTGAAGACATGGAATTAGTGGTATTATTGTTTCCAAACTGTGGCTGTGTTGAGACCATAGGTTTTTCAGTTACCATTGAAGTTTCCTTCGTGCTCTTGTACCTCTGTTCTTTGGAGCTTTTCTCCCCGGGCCTCCACTGAAAACGGATATGTATCCAGCTGGACTATCCCGGTCAACAAATGTAAAATAAAATAAATAAATAAATAAAGTTTCCTCATATGCAGCTTTGCACATGGGATTAGTAGGATGCAAGATGCCATGAATCCCAGAGCCTGCAGGATTTTCCTTCATGTCAGCCTGGTGAAATTTGCTAGTGTTCTGAAGTATTGAGTTAGCTGCCCCTGTTTCTCTGGCGTGAGGTAGGCCATCTGGGTGTTTGTGTCCAAGTTGGCACCCAGGAAAATTATTTTCCGAGAGGGTATTAGCCTTGATTTCTTTTTGTTGACTGTGTATCCCAGAGAATTCAACAACATTATTACATAAGCCAGATGTTTCAAAAGTATGTGCTTGCTGTTCACTTGGATCAGGCAGTCGTCCAAATAGGGGTATATTTGTATCCCTTGTAGTCTGCAGTAGGCAATTACTGATGCCAGGCATTTCGTGAATACTCTGGGCGCAGTAGATTAACCAAAGGGCAATGCAGAGAATTGATAGTGGGTTGAACCTGCAAGAAATCTGAGGTATCTTCTGCAATTTTGTCTGATTGGGACATGCAGGTAATGCCTCCTTGAGGTCCAATGTTACCAGCCAAGACTCCTTGCCCAACATGGGAAGAAGCTGCTGTAAAGTGAGCATCTTGAATTTTGGTATGAGTAAAAATGTGTTTAGGATGGATAGGTTCAAAATAGGTCTCCAATCTTTTCCCTTCCTTGGTACCAGGAATAGTCTGGAATAAAAACCTTGACCTTGTTCGTGAGCAGGTACCTCTTGAATAGCTTTCATGTCCATGAGATCTGAAATTTGTCTTTGTGCCTCTGCCCTTTGATTGTGTGGCAGGTTTGGCATGCCTCTCATTTTTGGAAGGGTGTGAAAATGGAATCTGTAGCCTCTATTTATAATGTCCAGGATCCATTTGTCTTTTGTGACAATATGCCAATGTTTTTGAAAATAATGCCAGTTTTCCACCCAACGGTGCTGCCATTTGAGCCTTGCTTGGCATGCAAAGGGGAAAGTCATTGGGCTTGCTTTCTGAATGGCTGTGAACTATCCTCACCACCTCTTTGTGTAGGAGCTTGCCATTGTCCTCCTCTAAACGATCCTTGAGATTGCCCTCTGCCCCTCGGGCGCCTGTATCTACCTCTTTGGGGTCTGTCCGTGGCTGGAAAGGACCAATTTTTGGAAGGCCAATTTCTACTGAAACGTGGAGGTTGTACCTGTAGAAAATCTTTCACTGTTTGCATTGATTTATCCTTTTGCTCCATTTTCTTTAATACCTCCTCAGCATTAACACCAAATAATACATCCTTATGAAGAGGGGCATCTAGTAATTTAGCTTTGACATGATCTGGTAAGGTTTGTTCCTTGAGCCAGGCATGTCTACGTATCACTGATCCTGTAACAGCAGCTCTACATGAGGCCTCTAGAGCATCAAAAATACATTGCAATGTATGTTTACCCACGTGCTCTGCACTATGCATCAAATCCTGCAACTCCTTCAAGTCTGGTTGTTCAGGTTGTGACATTTTACTTTTCAATTGTGCTAACAGAAACTGTTGGTACTTTAGCATATGGAACTGGCAGCTTAATGCCCTCATGTTTAAGGTGGCCGAGGTATATACCTTTTTTCCCCACCTTTCTAAGGATCTGGAATCTCTCTCGGAAGGTAATGGATTTTTAGCAGTGGAGGCCTTAATTCCCTTGGGGCCCTGTGAGATAGTTTCTGGGTCAGCCGCATGGCTTTTGTATAAAAACTGATGTGAGTCAGGAACCCGGTAGTACCTGCCAGGCTTGACTGGGGCTGCAGGTAAAGAATCCGGGTTAAGGCAGGCCTCCGAGTACACATCATCTAGTATGTCTAAGACAGGAGGTATAGCCAGAGGCCTGTGCTGAGGTAGCAAGAGAAAATCCCCAAGCCTTTTCTTGGAATCGGAGTACTCTTGGCCTTCCCAGTGGAAGTGTTCCCTTAAGGTATGCAAGGTTTCCCCAAATGAGTAATCCTCTGGGGGGGAGACAGAGGGAATGGACTCCTCTGCATCAGAATCTTCAAAAGGGGAGTAAGAATGTTCCTGTTCATCAGAGTGCTCTGATATAATGGAGGCCTGGTCAGAGGAGGGGGATTCTTCCTCCACTCTGGGCCTTTTGTCCGGGGGGGTTGAGAACCCCTGATAAGAGTAATTAAATCCTCAGCCATTTTAAGCATTTGTTTTTTAGGCATGGGGCCTGGAGATGGGCCCTATGTAGCTTGTCTCTTAGAATGCATGGCTGCTTTAGACTTAGTGAAAGCCTTGATGGAAAAAAAAGAGGAAGGTCTGAAGACACCTTGAGAGGAGGCAGACCTGTCTACATTTTGAGATTCACCACCAAGAGTGGCTTCGGTATCTGTAGTCGGGGTGTGGGCCGAGGAGCCTGCGACCTCGGGCACAGAAGACACCGCCAATGAAATGTCGTCGGTAGTCAGGGGCTGCGTAGGCACCTCGCTGAGAACCGGACCACCTGTAGTCGGCTTTGGCGTGGTGTCGGTAGAGGCCGCGGACCTCGTGTGTCGGGCTTTATCTTTGCGCTTTTTAGACAAAATTGGAGTCGGAGTATCCGATGACATAATATAGTTAAATTTTTTACCAAAATAATGCTGGGCGAACTCCGCCCGACACTTAATGGTGCGTTTATTGAATGTAGCACAAAAACGACAGACCGAGACGTTGTGGTCTGGGCCTAAGCAAGGAATACAGAAGGAATGAAAATCCTTATGCGGTATTTGCTTCCCACATGAAATACAATTATTAACTTTGTCTGACATCGGTCTGAGGCAAGAAAAGTTTCAACGGGTACTTAGCTTTCAAGAAGACTTCGGTTGCAAAATTTTCGTAATTTCAGGAGCTGGCCGACCGGCACTTGCGAACTGCTTCTGCTTCGGGCACCGCGCGGCAAGAAAGACTGAAGAAAATGGCGTTGGCTGGTTCTTTTATACCCCTGTCTCACTGATGTCAGGGAAGAAGTGACGACAACCGACGCCGGATCTAGACTTTGGAATTCGGCCGACCGAGGACCCGCCTGACTGCAGGAGAACCCATCTGTTATGACTGCAGCTGTATGCACGATGAACATCACCTGGCTACAATAAGAGCACTATGACGAACAGTTCTTGTGTAAAAGAGGGCACAGAACTGGCAACGGGACGTTGTGATCTGGGCCTAAACAAGTGACACAGTATGAATGGAAGTCTCGGTGTGGTATTTGGTTTCCACAGGCGAGACAATTTTTAACTTTTTCGGACATTGGTTAGTGCAAGAAAAAAAGGATCCCCAATGGGGTACTTAGCTTTAGACGTTTTCAGCTGTAATTCAAACTCTGGTAGTGACTGACCGGCACACTTGCGAACTGCTTCTGCTACGGGCTCCATGGCAAAAAAGACTGATGTAATGGCATCAGCTGCCTTCCTTTATAGCACTGACGTCAGGCAGCAAGCGACAGCAGCTGACGCAGAAAAACATTGACTCTGGTATTTGGGCCGGCCGGGGGCTACCACAGCAGGGATAACCCACAGGTGATGAATGCAACAGTGAAACATGAAGAACATTAGGGAGATAAAAGAATATCACTCATCTAACATCTCTGAAAACAGATACTGCAAGTAAAAAAAGAAAAATGTTAAATCAGTACAATACTGCAACCCACAATAATGATCAACCCTCTACAAATGCAAAAAATTAATATTATATCCAAACCCACAAAAAAAAAAAATACAGTTTGACACAACTACCTTATGCAATCTTGCATAGTACTGAAAGGGAAAGAAATTCACAAAAAGTTACTGCACAGCTGTATGGGACTTGAAACTGAGCCAAGGTCTGTGAGCGCCACCATTGTATATTAGACCTCTGCATGCTAAGAATGGTTTCCTCAAACAGAGCATGTGAGTCTTAGGCATGCTGTACACATCAGTCTCTTCACCAGGGAACATGGTTTACCTAATGGAGCTGAATGGGTAGTTCAATGATATGCAGCTGCACTCTACCGAACAGGACACCTATCTGAAGCTGTTTTACATGCACCAGACATTCACCAAAGAAACAAAGGGATTCAGATGCATAAAAATCAACTGCCAATCATTAGCAGACCGGAGTTCCGCTGTGGCGACCCCTAATCGGGAAAAGCCGAAAGACACAACTAATTTTGCAGGTCTCTGGATCATATTGTAGCCAAGCAACACAGCTCTGCCAAACTGCAGAGAATGCTGCTCAGCTTGGGTGGACATCCATGAATACTGCCCAAACCCTCAGGCAAAAATACAATATCATCTAGAAATGGAAGCTCTAGGCTCTAGCAATTACAATCAATGTGCAAGGCATTAATTTTCTAGAAAGAATTACACAATGTTTTAGCACTGATAAATGATTTCAGATCAAGGATACAGGTAAGCAGACTGTGGAAGTTGCACTGCTCTGAAGGACATCACAGTATTAAATGGCCAATCTGTAAAGTTACACATGAGCACTAGAACAAACTGCATTAGATGCAAAATGACAACTTGCAAGGAAATGTGGGAATACAGCTTAATGTTCCTTGAAGGTCCAAAGATATTCAGTGTGGATTAATCTATGTAGTTATACAATAACTTGTGTATTTAACACACCAGTTTAACTACAAGTATGCAACATGTTTCACTCACTTTTGCAGTTAAAAACATTAGACAGAATGAAAAAACAGCAGGCATCTTGACTATAGTAAACAGCAATTTGTACGTTTCCAGAATTCCACCTGTTGCTTCTTTGGATGTAGCAGTTTCCCGTTTTTCTTTTTTCAGTAAAGCAACAAGTGTTGTTGTTGCTATGAAGACCACTCCCCAAAAACATAAGAAATCTAGCACAAAAAGAAAAAAGTCATTCATATCTTTACTTCCTTTAATATCAAACAGCAAATACATTAACTTGACTCATATCAGCATAAGTACATCAGAATGCAACTACTTTAAACTTAAAGCTTCCAAGTTTTTTAAACAGCCATGAAATTACATATTTTTTCTGAGCCAGGATTTATTCAGACACATCGGAAAATAATTTCCAAACTGTTCTATAGAATGCTGCAGTCATACAAGTAAAGATCTACTTGGAATAATTTTTTTTTGTCCTGATAAAGACCTTGGTACAAAAAGTCCAACTGTGCAAGTAACTTACAAACTTGCAGATTGTCAAGTGTGTTTTGCCAGTTGCAGCAGTCGGCAAACAGTACTCTGTCGCAGGCTGTCTTAACATCTGGCCCAGCTTTTCAGAACTGGGCATTCATTCACAAATACCAGAATGTCACCATCTTCACTTGGACATTAGCACATAATGATATAAAGATGGCATCAGGCCACACCACCTTTAGCGATTTCTTTCCCCACCAAGGGCTGAAAACATCTGCCTTGTAAGGCCAAGTCAGGCAACAGAGAAGTGCTATACCACTATTCAGCCTGGACAAAAGGGATAAAGGAGACTTAGCTAGGAAGAAAAACATGGGAGGTGGAGGAGGATAAAATCACTTTGAATACTCCACCCTAGAGTAGCAGGGGATGTTGGAAAAGGAGTGAAATTACAAAAGTGAACATAATCATTGACACATTACCTACTTAACAGTAATATGTTCTTGTGTTTTACAGTTACAGTCATGCGTAAATGGAGGATTGCCAAAACGTCTTCATTCTTTATAATGCTTTGTGGCAATGCTTCTCAGCAACTGCAATACTGTAGTGTTTGCACAATCCCCAGTGCAACAGTCTTGCCACATTACTGTGCCTTTCAACATACAGGCCCTCTGGCATGAGTGTATCAGACCCAGCAACAAGATGTACAACCACTTCCAGTTTTTTTTTTTTTTTTTTTAAACTAGACCTGCATTTATTCTCCCACCTTTTCAATGGACTTTGTAAACCAGCATGTATGTGGCTTACTATCCTATGCCGTCATTAACCTTTCATCTGTTTTTTTTCAATTCACCTCTCTTAACTATTCCTCCATCAAATCTTGGTCAACATGAGGTTGTTCCAAAAGATCTCTCTTCTTGCCATTATAATTATGAATTTTCCGATTTTCTTTCCTTCTCAACTGGTCTTTTTCTTTATATTTTTTTATTTTATTTTGCTTTTTGGCACATTCAGTTGCTGTCAGATTTTTGTCAACGTCTGGTTTTATTTTCATTCCCACTTGACCCCAAAATGCTTCTGCTAAACTAAGCAAAGATGTCATCTTGGATGACTTCTCCTGATTTAAAGCTTTCACTATGTTTAGATCTGATGAGGTTAGCAGATATGTATGCAGACCCACAATTGCAGATCTATATCATGTAATCACTTTCAGGGAGGCTCATACCTTTTCCAGTGCGAGAAATATATAATCTTGGTACACAATGATTTTTATCTTTAATAAGCATGAAGCATTTTTTTGCTTTCATCTCCAGTTGCTTCGGTACTTTTTGGTGCCAGTCAAATTACCCCAAAGCTGAAAGTTAGAACAGGAAAAGTAAACTGACTTTACACCTAGATGTCAAGGCAGTTTTCAATATCATGTTTTGTTCTAAAGTATTCCTTACCGAGCTGTTTGCTCATGACTTATTGCTGATCTTTCACCTATTCCCCAAATATTTACATACTCCGTCCTTCAGAAGTTCCTTTATATCACATTCCTGTCCCAGGTTATTATTTTCTTGGAGCTGCATCTTTCCAGTTTTAAATGTTGCTTTTGCATATTTATCAAGATCAAATGTCAGACTTCTTACATCATCTGAGAAAGTTTTAACCCTTTCTAGTTGTGCTTTCAACTCCTCATCTAATGAACTATACCATTAAATCATATACAAGAAGAATAAATCTTTCAACAAGGTTGGTTTCTGGGATCCATATTGTAACCATAGCCTAATCTGTTAGCTTAATGGGATAAAGGCAAGACAAAACAGGAGCAGTGACAAAGAATCACCCTGGAATACTTCCCCCCCATTAAATGTTTATCCCTGGGATAATAATTTGCCCTTTGTCATGGATCAAATGCACAATGGTTTGCCACTATTTCATGGTCACTGTTACGCAAGTGATCAATCTAGGGTGCATCTTATAAATCTTTAAACATTCCTTTATCCATTAATGTGGGATGCTGTCATATGGTTTTTGAAATCTGTCTTTGCCATACAGAAATTCTTCTCCTTTTTACAATTCTCTGTTAAGGCTTTGTTTAGCAGCAAATGATCTTTTGTTCCATATTACTTTCTTTTGTCATTTCATCAGAAGGATATTGCCATGTTCCAGGCTACTCATGTCATTCACCATTCTAACTCCTATCTCACACAGGGCAGTATTGCAATAACAGCTTCTAGAGACTGTGACATTCCCAAGTATTCTTCCTGAATGGCTTAAATATCTGTGCATGCAGTCTGACCAACAGACTATCAGTTTGGTGGAAGCCATGAATCCTAAGACCCTCAAGAACTCCCTGGCTGTGACTTCTGTCCTCAGAACCAAATCCTGGAAAATAATAAAGTCTTCCAGTTTCCTCTGGAGTAGAAACGTCCCAGATACTTGCTGTCTAACAGCCACTAGAAAGACTAGTTTTGGCTGCTGTCAGATTTGACTTTGTTACACTGAAAAAAAGAGCTCTAATTTCTAGAGACACTTCAAGGTTTAGGAAAGCATCTATACATCTCCTCCTGGCTGTAAGCTTGGATCACTCATTCATCCAGGTAGGGGAAGATATGGATGTCCTTGGTTCTGCAATCAGCAATTACTGAAAATTGGCATTTTGTGAACACTCTGGCTGAAGCAGTTAAACTAAAATACAAGGAGGTAAAGTGATAGTGCTGGTTCTCTGCCACAAATAAGTCTATAGCCTTTGTGTATAAGGATGTTAAGTTACCTAGGAACAGATAACATCTTTTGAGATTTATGGCTACCACCAAGCTTGGTCAACCCTGGGGGGGGGGGGGGGTGCAGAGGGCATTCTGAATCTGGGAACCTAAACAATCCGGGTCAGTTTTAAGAGGTCAAAGACAGGTCTCCCGGGTCCATCTTTTCTTGGCACAAGGAAAGTTTTGAGTAAAAACCTTTAGCATCTTGCCCTTTAAGGATGAGCCCCACAATGCCCTGGACCAACATCTCTGAAATAATAAGCTTTTTCTAACTGTTCCTGAGCTCTTGGGACTGGGGGAATTGTCCTCATTTTTTTTTTTTTTTGGGGGGGGGGGGGGCAGAAACAGAAGTTTCTACCTTTCAGATACACTCTCCAGGATCCATTTGTCTGATGTTATGTCTATCTAGTTTTGAACACAGAGGACCAACCTGCCTATCGTCTGCATGGAAAGTAGATTAAAGAGCTGGGGGTGGGGGTTCTAGGCTTGGGAAGGGAAGAAGATTGGTGTAGTAAAAGACCTCCCATCTTCCTGCTACCATTTTTCATTTGTTTTGCAGAGCTCTTACTACCTTTTGTCTGCTTCTCTTTGTCCAACCTCCAGTAATAAGACAACTGCTGTATCTGGAAAATGAATGGTGAAACATATTGTTCGCTGTCGCTATAGTTTTTCCCTTTTCCCTCAAGTATTTTAAAAACAACCTATAATGAGGGTGCAAAGAGCAATTTCTCATCAGTGGAGCATTAAGAACTTGCAACTTCACATCCTGAGACAGACATGACCGTCAGTCAGGATGGCCTCCTAGTAACTAACATAGTAGTAACACCCATAAAACTACATCTACAGCATCATTAATACATTTTATGGGATGCCTCCCAACCTGCACAATGATCCAAATCTGACTGATGATTTTTGCCTTCTGATTCATCAAGTGACTTCCCACACCTACTGTAACATTTCATCATGTCAGTTTGACAGTTCAGGGCTCTGAAGGCAAGAGCTGCTGCAGCTGTCTACAGTTTCTTCAAACACAAATTTGTAAGCCAAACTGCCTAGTCAGTGTGTTGCTTCCCAGAGGCAATTTAGTTCTTTTAGAATTATTCAGGAAAATGGGTGGCCGCAGTGGTGCTGCGGTTAGCGTTGCCACCTCACAGCAAGAGGTTCTCCGGTTCGATCCTCAGCTGGGGTGCCTTCTGTGTGAAGTCTGCATGTCCTCCCTGTGGTCGCGTAGGTTTCCTCCAGGTGCTCCGGTTTCCTTCCACATCCCAAAGACATGCTGTAGGTGAATTGCACACTCTAAATTGGCCCTAGGTGTGAGTGTGGGCTGGCAACTTGACACCATAAAACTCCACTGCCAATCATGAGCAGACAGGTGAGCCGCTGTGGTGATCCTAACCGGGAAAAGCCAAAAGAAGAAGAAGAATTATTCAGGAAAATAGTATCTGGATCTGCCACAGAGTTTTTGTACAGCACTCATTGAGGGGCTAGCTCCTTATAAATATGTTCAGGCCTCTTTGGGGAAGGTGGTCAGAAGTTTAGCTCCAAATACACGGTTTCAAAAGCATCTAAACAAGACTTCCTGTACTGCAGGAATAGCTATAGACTTAGGGTTTTCTAGTTGCAGGAGGTCCAGATATCTTTTCTGGGATGCAGAAGCCACTTTAGACTACCATATGAAGTGCTGTTATGAGTGATATAATATCCCATATGAAATGTCCTCTACAGGGAAACCACAGGACCAGTTCCTCTTCATGTGTGTGACAGTTCAGAGGGAAGGAAAGCTTGGATGTGTAATGCAGACTGGTCAAGACCTCGCTGTATACTTTGTATGCAATTCAAAAAATCCTCAGTCAGCCTGAACTACTTGCAAGAGGTCTGGTGGAAGGGGTGAGTGGCAGTTCTATGCAGTGGCACCTGCTGAGGTGTGGCTGGCATCCTAACCTTAAATATAATTATCCTTATTTGCTTCTTAATGGCTGTTTGATAACTTTACAAGGAACTGTCCACAGGCTCCAACCTGCAAACCCAAAGGTTTTTTTCTTTAACTAATAAGGAGAAGATACCACCCCTCCTCTTCTCTAATTAATAAGCAGCGCTGCCAAATGAACCTCAATAATGTGTTTTTGGTTTTTAATGATGTGCCAGAGACAAACAGCATAGTGGCCTCCATGAAGGGGAGCATCAAAGCCCTTGGCAAAAGCGACAATTTGGCTGACAGCAGCAAAGTCACCTCTATGGACATAAAACCCTTGGTCTTAGGCAGCCTCTGGGAACTGGATGGTTCTAGAGTCTCACATTATTTCCCTCTCTGGGCACATTTCTCATTTTCAACTTTTTTTTTCTTTTTCAGTGGGACATCCACAGGTTCCCGCTTATGCACTTCTGTTGTCAAGGCGTGTACCGTAACCAAGGCTGCAAATCACTTTTCATCCTGGTACACTTACAATGTGTGAGCACTCCTTAGTGCCTTGTAACTGAACCCTTAACAGATCTCACAGTTTGTGAAGTTGTATTCTAAACCAAGGTAGTATAAGCACTAACTGTGGTAATACCTACTGGGAATATGTCTCCCAGAGCTTCACCGGCTTTCTTTAATTGGGAAAGGCATACCATACGTGCCTCATTATGTCAGAAATCCAACCAAGGTATCTTAACCCAGGGAATGTATCACTGCTAACAATATTACAAGAAAATGTCTCCAGTAGAGTATTGCTCAATCTGATGTGCTGTACACTGTCTGAAACCAGACTAGCAAACCCTCTCTTCTCAAAAACAATGACGAGTTCTGTCTGCAGCAAAGAGGAGCTCAAGATACAGCAGTGGATGCCACCTTTATACTAGGACATGCTAATGTCTGAGGAAAAGCATAGTCATCCTGGCATGAGGGGGAAGGAAGCTTAGTTCTGAAAAGTTGAGAAAGACCTCATACACAGTCTACAGTTTAGATCCCTCTGCTCATGAATGCAACAATGAACCATACTAATAAAGTACAGCTATGTAAGTAAACTTAACATAACAGTTGATGTTCAAATGATCACTGCTCCAGCAGCCTTAGCTAAATGGGTTACATCCTGTCAAGTATATAACAGCTGGACAGCTTCCAAAGCTTCAGGGCACCTTCCACATGCTCCAACCATTAGGCAGCTCGAGGAAGAAAAATATATATACACATACACACTCCCTCACACACGCACAGATGCACCCACCACCCACCCTGGCAAAACAACATAATAAAAAACTAAGGGGAATGGAAGGAGGGAGGGAAGGAATGGGTTTTGTAGCAGCAATCATTCAAACATCTATACACAAATGTACTATGTTCAACATATTAATCACTGCTGCAACACCCTTAGCTATATGTGCAGACTATTCAACACTTTGGAGATTGAAGGGGTAGATCCAAGAGTCCCTGGAGAATGGTCCTAGGAAAACCTGATCTAGACCTAGAGAACAAATTAAGCTTGTACTGCTTTGCAAAAGTATGTACGTAGGATCAAGTTGCTGCTTTTATAATGCTTCTAGAATCCAAACATTTCTAGAAATCCAAATATGTAGCCAATGCCCTGGTACAGTGAGTCTTAAAATGGCCTGGAATAGTTTTTCTGTGGTTAGAATAACAAAAGGTAACAGCCTGAGACAACCATTTAGAAATAGGCTGGAGACAGGATTTCCCTTCTTCTTACCTTCACAAGAAATGAACAAATGATCCAAACATCTGAAAGATTTTTTTTCTACAAGATAGGACTTGAGTTGTCTATGGATATCCAAGGTATGGCCTCTCTCATTTTTAGGTTCAGGAAAGAACACAGGGATATGGAAAGTTTGGATTAAAGTAAAACTGGATAGCACTTTAGGCAAAAAAGAAGGATTAGTTCTGAAAGAAACCCTGAAAAGTGAGAAAGGGTTGGCTCACAATAAGAGTTTGCAGAAATGCAGATAATCTTCTTGCAGAGGTAGGAGCAATCAGTAAAATGGTTTTCCATTTTCTCAAGTCAGCCTGACAAGCTGATTTAAATGGAGCAACAAACAAAATTAAGGCTCCAAGGAGGAGCCACAGTTTTTCTTGGAGGTGTCTTGTGTAAAACCTCTTTAAAAAACATTGTCACATGGGAATGCACTAACAGAGGGGGATCCATGGGCAGACATGCTTAAATGGCCCACAAATGAATCTTGATGGAGGAATAAGAAAGGCCATAGGATAGTAACTCACAAAAATATTGTTAAACCAGAGAAACACTAGCCTTGAAAGTGTGCTGGTTAAGTTGCTGGCATCGACTAGAAAACATTTTCTACTTGCTAATATATACTTTTCTAGCAATAGGCCTTCTTGTTGCATATCCACAGTAAACAGGTGCCTAAAAGGAATTAAGACACTATCATTCAGGCAGTCAATTGAAGTTTATTGCGGATAGGGTATATCAAACATCCCTGTTCTTGTGTGAGTAGATCAATTCTGTGAAGCAGCTTGTGGTAATTGCCCCTGGCTATTTCCAAAAGAAGAAAGAACCACTGTTGCCTGAACAAGAAGGGAGTCACAACAATAAGCTTGGGGGATTCATTCTCAATCTTCAGAAGCACCCTGGATATCAGAAGAAAGTGTGGAAAAGCATACAGGAACATTCCTGTCCAAGGAAAGGAAAAGACGTCTGCCTTCCAGACCTTTTTGCATGGAGTTCTGCAACAAAACCTTGCTAGCTGATCCTTCAGAGAGGAAGTAAAGAAGTCCATGTGAGGAACTTCTCAAAGATAGATCAAACCTCAGAAGACTCCTGATCGAGTTTCCATTTGAGGGTCTGCCTTTGTCCTGCTCAGCATGTCTGACACCCAATTTTGCTTTGATGACATGTAGGATTCCTGTAGAGTGAGATTAAGATGGCTGCACATTGAGTAACAGCTTATTTCTAGCTCTCCCAGTGTAAAATCAGAAACTCAACAGAGAAAGCCAGTGGACCTGGATTTCAGAGTAAATTTTAGTAACTGGCTAGAAAGTGCAATGCCTAGATGCCAGGAAAAAAAGAAATACAGAGGACCTGAAGGAAAATTAGCTACAGAAGGTGATAAAAAACACTGATTGGGAAAAGTACTATAGCTGTTGAGCAAAAAGCAGTGCAAGCTCTAGACATGACCCCCAGTAACCTTGAGGAAAGTATAAAGCAACTGCACACAGACCTGATTAAAATAAACAAAACACTGTGGAGTATATAAACTCAAACAATAAAAGGCTGGAAAAAAATAGAAGAAGCTTTAAACAGATACTCAGATAAAGTGATAAAACTGCAAAACTCAGTGGTCGAAATGAAGAAAAGGCTGGCTGAGTATGAGACTGCACAAGAAGAGATGTTTCAAAAAATAATACAATTAGGGCACATAGGGAAAACCAGAGATTTTCTGCTCAACCTGAGAAAATGGAAGGAACAGACTGTATGAATTTCATGAAAGCAAAAATAAGCAACTGGACTGGTATTCCACAATGGTAATTACTAATTGAAAGGGCACATCTTGTGTATACTCCAAACCTGGCTACAAGAAAACAACCTAGACATTTAATAGTAAAGATGCAATCTTACCAGCAGAAGGAATTGATTCAGATAAAACTATGGCAGAAGGACAAAGTACTAAAAGTGGGAACAGCAGACTGTTTGTGGAGAATGACTACTCGTACACCAAGCAGAAGAGGAGTAAATTTACCCCATTATACAGGGATTGTTGAGAAAAGCAAGCATGAGATTCACACCGCTGTACCCAGCTACCTTCAAAATATTTTCCCCTGGAAAAACAATCAGTTTTTGATGAAGTACATACTAAGGAAGAAATACAAAAGTCTGTCCAACAAAAAGTGAGCTGTGAAACAGGAGATACTGATTCTTGTTCTTCTAGTAATAAAGACCACAGAAAGATTGTGCCAGTGAAGCTTTTTCCAGTTTTTCAACAGAAAATGCTTGGTGGGGGGGGGGCACAGTTGACTAAAAGAATCAAGAGTGCACTGGAGATGAAACAGAGACAAGGTTTGGGAGATAACGAACTGGAATGGAACAAGAGTATCTGGAAATAGTGGACTTTCTTTGACTTTGTTAAACTTGTAGGGGACTATGAAGCATATGCCCTACTTCATGTCATTAACATTTGGAGAATAAAATCAGTAACCTGGAAACTGACAAATGTGGGATTACAAAGAATAATTATACTTGTGAAACAGGACAGAGCAAGAAAATCTGGAATTATTGGACTTTTTCGGACTTCATTAAACTTGTAGGGGACTCTAAAACATATTCCCTTCTTTGTGTCATTAATGTTCAGAAAAATACTCAGGAGAGGGGAAGAGGAGGGACAAAGTTAAATGTAAGTAAAATTTTTCTTCTTAATAGTACTATTTAAATGGAGCATGATTTTATTTGCATGTTATAAAGTTGTTTTTAAGTTAATTTTTAGTGTACTGGGGATACTAATGTAACAGGTGTTCCTGTTGTTTTTCTATTTTTTTCTTTCTCCCTTTTCTCTTTCTGACTATACTTCTTTCAGATTTAAGAAATGTAGGCACTGCGATGTAAAAAAAATCTGGCTAAAACAGCATGACAAAAGAAAAATAATTAGTGTGCTTTTTATCATTCTTGCATGGGAATGACTAGGCTAAGGCTATTAACTTTACATAGTAACACATTTTAAAAGAAAGAAAGTAAATGAAAAAGAATACTAATTATTATAAGGCTTATCCAGTAAACAGTTTTGTATCCGGTTCGCATGTTTCTAGCAGACAATCTGATAAATAGAACTGGCTTGGAAAAATGTTTTCTGAAAGCATTCAAGTGATTTCCCAGCTGAGAGAGCTATAAAGACAAGGCAAAACCAGACAGCACTTAACAGAATCACAAGCTCTACCATGTGTCTTAGCATGGATAATCTTTCTTTTAGTTTAACTCATATATGTGTGTGTGGCTGTCAGTTTAGAACATTTGTTCCCACCAGGAGGGTACATCTTCAATATTTGAAGATATACATAGTTCTGTGTGCTGTAATTAAGTTAATAGGTTTTACGGGGGTCTTGTGTGTGTGTGTTTGTTTGAGGGTTTTCAATAAAACAAAAAGATCTGCAAGATGTGACACAAGCGCAAACAGAGATGACTAGAAACAATTTTATAAAAGATTAACCTGCCAAACAGTGCATGCATGTAACACAAAAGCTGGAACTAGACTTTTAACAAAAAAGCTGTTATACATAAAAGGTGGGAATAATAATCCCTGAAGAACAGGATTCCTTCTACAATGTCTTTTAAAAGTTAATGATCTCACAGACAAATACAAAAAAGAAAGAGTAGTGAGCTACATTAAAAATGTAGAGTGCAAATGGCTACACTACAGGAAACACACTTGGGACGAACTGAACATAAGAATTTGATGAAGAAAGTTTTTCAGGATAGTTATTCAGCAAAATACCTGGGGCAAAGGAAGACAGGACTTGTATTAATTGCAAAATGAGCTCCAATAGTAATAGAAAATAATAAAAAAGACAATAATGGTAGATTTGTAGTAATAATGGGCTACTGGAAAGGGACGAGGATTACAATGGCATGTATTTATATTCCACTGAAAAACTGCTATAATGGCCCTTACAAAAATTCTGGGAGAAATAATCAGCTTTCAGCTCAGTACGACTATTTATTCTGATGAAGTCTGGTGATTTTCAGATGATAGCGCTGAACCTATTCTGTTTATTTTATCATATTCTTATTGGGTCTATATTAAAAGATTGAATGTTCACAACCGCGAAAACGACAACCGCAACATGTAAATGCCAAACAGCTGAAACAGCTAAACATGTAAACATCGAAATACGGAACGCTGAACACATTTCTGAAAACAACAGCGCCATACAGTTAAGTAAAACTTACGTAACTATACCTCAATAAACACACCCCTGCACCCCGCCATTTGGGGGGATGCACCCCCCACACCCCCTACTTATATATACCAACTCCGAGATCGCACTACAGTGGGGAAAAGAATATATTTCTTCTTCCCCACGAACACCCTGCTGGCCAAGGAAATCCGTTCAGTGTTCCGTATTTCGATGTTAACGTGTTTCACTGTTTCAGTTGTTCGGAGTTTACGTGTCGCGGTTGTGAACATTCGGTCTTTTAATATAGACCCTTCTTATTGAAGTGTATTTTTTCCCAAACCGTGCTGGTGTGTCAAGCCTTGAATGTAATGGGTAGTGGACATTATTTAGCACCTATTAGAGAAGATAGACATTTTTTTCCTGAAAATATAGTTAGGGTGTGGGATAAAATTAAAGTGGAATTTAAAAATAGGGTGGAAATAAAAGAAAGGGAGATATGGTTAAGAATTTAGAAGGACTGACAAATGTTGAAGTACTGCAAAACAGGGAGAATCTTACAGAACAAGAAAAGGAGCAACTGCAGAATGCTAAACAGAAAATAAGGGATTAACTCGATAATATGCATGAGTTTAGAAAGACTGCTGTTAATCAACTGCTTTTTGATAATAACTAGAGTACAAAAACTTTCAGCCCAACGACTCAGGCAACAAAAACAGAAACGGCTGACATCAAGCTTAAGGAACCTATAACAAGGAAGATAAGGGATCCTGTAGAAGTATTAGAAATAGTTCTGAAATTCTATACAAGTCTGTATAAAGCAGAGAAATATGAAAATCAAGAAAAGGTACAAATGGAAATGTTTATGGAAGAATGAAATATGCAAAGGTTAGCGGCAGAGGAGCCTCAATTACTAACAGGATGAGATAAAAAAATCTATAGGAAAGTCCCCAGGAATAGATGGTATTCCTGTGGAAGTCTGGAAGATAGGAGGGAAAACTAATAAAGATCTGTAAGGTTTTGTTTAACAATATTTTAAGAGGAGAAGTATAAACAACCTGGAAGAAGGCGGTAGTAGCTGTAATACCTAAAGAGGGCAAAGCCTAATCAGGTCCAGCTTCATACAGGCACATTTCAATACTGAATAATGATTATACAGTGTTTATGTCTATAATGGCTAAAAGAATGGCAAATGTTATGCCAAAATTGACATATATGGATCAATGTGGTTTTATACAGGGAAGGCAAACAATTAACAACATTAACAGAACAGTGATGATCCAGAGGGAGAATGTAAGAAAATACCACTGTTGTTGGGTAGGTCTTCATTCAGAGAAAGCATTTGACAGAGTAAGCTGGGACTTCATGAGCAGAGCAATGGAAGCATTTGCATTACCTGATAAAATTATAAGGTTGATTTGGAGTACATATGAAGGATCGGAGGCGAAAATTAAAGTGGGTGGGATCCTGTTTGATAATTTCTGCTTGAGTAGAGGAACCAGGCAGGGGTGTCCTATCCCCCCCTTGTTATTTGCATTATATTTAGAACCACTGGCAAAGAAAATAAGGCACTCAGAAATTCAAGGCTAAAATTGGTATGGTAGTCAAGAAAAGCTGGCTCTATTTGCAGATGGCATCATTTTATACACTACAAAACCATAAAGGGACATTACAGTGCTGTGGAACATACTAACCTTTTCAGGATGCACATTTAATTAAGCTAAAACAAAAGCAATGGGTATATACCCACATAAGAATTGGTTCAGCAATATCCATACTTATGGGGACATGCTAAAATGAAGTATTTAGGACTATGAATTATAAATGATACCAGTGTGGCAACTAAGGATATGTGGGAAGAGACTAAACAAGAGATAATACAAAAACTGAGAAAATGGAAGCTTTGTTATATGGATATCAATAGTAAGATACAAGGAGTTAAAATGTTTTTAGTCCCTTTAGTGTTATACACAGGTCACGCATATTTTTATCAACCAGGGGAGAAGCTGTGGTTAGCAATTAATAAAGAGCTGATGGATTTTATCTGGGAGGGGAAGATGACAAGAGTCAAGTGGGATAGGCTTATTCTTCCAACTGAACAGAGCAGATTGGGATTACCAAAGTAGAGGGGGATTTCAGAGCAATGCAGTTAAGGCTCCTATACACAGCACAAGCAGAAAACTATAATTCAAAGTGGAAAGAGGCAATGGTGAAACAGGGGAGAAGCTGAGGAAACAATGAGAGACTGGGACTTTGGATGCAGACCTTTAAGGAGAACAATAATCATACAGAATATTATATTTATAAAGTAACAGAATGTATTCTAAGACCTAAGCTAATATGGGAATGGAGAAAGGAGATTCTTCTGATAGGGATGACTGCAATTAAGGATACAGACAATAGGCAAGAGGGGGCTGGAATATACTGGAGAAAACAGGCAAAGGAACAAAGATATTTGGAACAAACAACTAGAGAGGGAAAGGTAATAAAATGGGAAGACTCTTAAGAACATATTTGATTTGCAGGTTACAGACTGCCTTTCCTTATCAATGATTGATATCAGAGTATAGGCAAAGAGAAATAGGGGGTCCTAAATGAAAGATCAGCAATGGGAGAATTTTTAGTAAAATCTAAAACAGAAGTTATCATTAAAAAAGGAATAATTAGTAGAGCGTGTAAAACATTGTATGATAACTATAAGAATCAATCAGAGGAGGTTAGGAAGAATTGGGAAGAGAGATTGGATAAGCAATTCACAAAGAAACAATTGGGGATATGTGTATGTCTCCCAAATATGTAACAAAATCTAGAAGAATTAGGATCTTTGCTTGGAAGTGTTTACATAGGTATTTTTATATCCCAAGTAGACTCCAAAGAATTTTTCTTCAAGTAGACAGCAAATATTGGAGGTGTGATGGGAAGAAAGAGGTAACTGGGAACATAGTTTCTGAGAGTGTAATGAGTTGGCAGACTTTAAATATTCCCTGCAGGTTGCTCTGTCAAAGACAATGGGTGAGCAAGACAGAACTGGAATTGCCTATACATAATAAAGCCTTGTCAAGTCTAATTGTACTGGTTGCAAAAAAACTATTACTAGAAAATGGAAATCAAAGTCTAAACTAACTTCACTAAAAGTAGTAAAGACAGTAACAGAGATAAAACAACTGGAAATGGGATCTTTAGAAAATGGCAGGAGGAAATTACATAGGAAATAATGGGAAGTGTGGGATCAATAAATGCAGGTAAGAAAAGAGGTTTAAGAGATGGCAGGATTTGAATGAGCTATGTAATGTCTGACTGACAATGAGTAGATACATTAAAAGTGATTTATAAAGTCTGCAGCTACAGTTCTGTCAGCACGGTTTGTAATGCGTAATGTTTGCAACCGAGATTGTGTCACTATGGTTTACTTTTATTTATATAAATGTAAGATTGCCTATGTCATATACATGATAATTTAATAAAGATATTTGTTTAAAAAAAATCTCTATCCTAAACAAACATGGCTAGTCAGCAAAGGGGTACAACTTGGCTCCTTCTTGCTTGCTGATATATCACATGACTGCGTTAAATATCTGTAACAACATGAACAGGTCCAGGGGACTAAAGATGATTCAGAAAGTGGAGTGCCTTGCTTAGAGAAAGCATCTCCTTTATATTTATGTGCTGCATTGCATCTACCATTGATGTCCCAAACATCTTGCACTTTTAGTCTTTCTGAAACTGCTCCCCAGGCAAAATCTGAAGCATCTGTGGTGACTGACTGTTTTTGGGGGGGGGGGGTTGAGACCTGGATTTAGGGGATATTCAATATCTCCACCAATTAATTTCTCGTTACAAATCCCACAACTGGGATTTGAAAAGATAATGGGTGTTCTTGCTGAGACCAAAGAATCCCCAGATACCACTGTATCTTTCTCATGTGGAGTCTTGTCAGGGGTATTATGAGAATCATAGATGCCATGAGAGACAAAATCCGGAGGAATTCCCTTGCAGAGACAGAAGTCTGAATGGAAAACCCATAAATAGATGTAGATATAGATCTATTTTTTTCCTGTGAAAGAAAAGCTCTTTGAATTGAGGTGTTTAGCAGATAGCCAAGGAACAGAATCTTGTGTGATGGGAGTCAAAAAAGACTTTTGAATGTTTTGGAATCTCAGCTTGTGTAAGAGATCTCTCATCCAAGAGACAGAGAGAGGAGAGAGAGACTCCTGACACTTAGAAAAGGACTCTGCAAAGATAAACAAGTCAGTTAAATATGGAAAAATGTGAATACCCTGTAGCCTGCAATGAGCTATAACTAGAGCTAGACACTTTGTGAGCACTCTTGGTGCAGTGGATAGTCTAAAAGCTAAGGGAGACAATTATAATGTGATCCCGACACACACAACCTTAAGAAATGCCTGAAATCTTGATGAATGGGGATGTGATAATAAATATCTTCTAAATGTAGTGTTACCAGAAAACTTAAATGAGGAATAAAAGTTAACATGTTGTGAAATGACAGAATTTTGAACATGGGCACCATCACAAATTGGTTTAGGAAAGAAAGATCCAGAGCTGGTCTCCAGGCATTTATTTCTTTCTTTGGCATTAGAAACATCCTTGAATAAAAAAACTAGGAAAAAAAATGGCTCTATTACTTCTAGAGAGACAACACATTCTGAAGGATAGGAGAAAATCGAGGAGTCAGGTCTGGTGGATCAAGAATAAATCTCTGAAAAGGAAGAATTTCCTCCCACTGCCATCTGTAACCTTGGTGAATGATCTTCAGAACCCATCTACCTGAAACTATCTGCTTCTAATGAGAGAAGTAGAGATTTAGACTTTCTGGAAGACAAAAAGGACCGCTAGGGTGTGTGTGTGTGGGGGGGGGGGGGCATGATCCCTTAAACAGTCATTATGACTTGTTAGACTGTCCTTTGTTTTGTTATATTTTTTTTTGGGAGGGTCCAGCCTTCTTTTTGGAACTCCCTTGCTCTTGTTTCTTAAGTGTCTGTTATCTGGCATTTTGCTCAGACTGTTCAGTTTGTTTCTTGGAAAAATTGGAAAGAGGGTACAGAATTCCTTGGAAAATTTGGAAAAGGAGGGCTGAAAAATCTGAGAGATCCCTGAAATCAGCCTACCCCTGTCATCAAGATTTTTGACAATCTTTGCAGCAGAGGGACCAAAAATTAAATCTCTATTAAAAGGAGAACTTAAAATCTAATTTTTCACATTTTTTGGTAGGTTCTGAGAATGCAGGCGGACAAGCTTCCTCAAAAGAGTATCAGAGGCCATAGCCCTGGAAAAAGTATTGAGAGTCATATACACACACTTTAAACAATGAGTTGTAACCTGTGTATTGAAATAGGCTAAATTTTAGCATTTAAAGCAGACTTTTCCTCACATAAAAATGCAGACAAAACATTCCTCATAACTTGACAATTACTCAGAATAAACTTTAACATAACAAGCCTGACAATTAAAAATTCAGAAAACTAAAATAGCAGAAGTACACACTTTTTTTCCCAAATTTATCAATAAATGTTACCATCCTTGTCGGAAAGTGTAGGATTTTAATTAAATAAATGTTTAGCAGCAGTAGGATTAACTAAAAGCTATAGCTGCTGAGTTGGTTTGGGATGAGTGTAGAAAAACTTAGACTGAGAAACTTTACATAATCTACATTTTTGGGGGCAGCAGGCTATCAGGAAAATTGCAGGCAGTGACACACACATACTTACTTCAATGCTGATAGCACAGGAGGAATTTGGGAAGGGTCTGGAAATTCCACTTATAAAAGCACATAGTATTTTCTGAGGGACTGACAAATGTCCGTGTTCTCTCTCCCACTGAAAGCACTGCCACATTCTGGAAATGGTCTCAGAAAAACAGAAACCCTTACAGGGAAGATCAGATATCATGCTCCCCTCTGAATCTAAATCAGGAATCTGAGAAGAAAACCTGCATCTGTTCCTTCATCTTCCTGTCTATATTCAGAACCTAGAATCTCTTCAAGAAAATATATCCCTTTTTTTTTTTTTACTAGAAACCTCCTTATAAGAAGGATCAATAGTTTGAATTAGACCCTGAGCCAGACCTAACAAACTACTCTTGTGCAGGGAAATTTGAGCAGGAGCAGGCACGTTTAGTCTTTTACTTTTTGGCAGGAAAAGTGGACCTAACATGGTTATTAAGGGCAGCATCAGCTTCTCCATGGATACACACAGCATTCTGATTAAACAGGAAAGACTTCCTTGCTCCCTCTCCCAGGACTGACAACACTGTCTCTCTCCTTGCCCACTGAGGAGAACCCAAAGGCCACAGAGGACATGGCTAACCCACAGTCCATAGGGGCTGTAAGTGCTGCACCAGCGGAATCCAGGTAAAAAATGAGTGGTCTGAGAAAACAGCTTTGGCCACAGCAGAGTTTCCCACCTGCAGCTGATGCAAATTCCAAGCCTGCTATGGTGGGAAAAGCTGTTTGCTTAACTTTTTCTTTTTGGGACTGGAAGAAGGACCAACCACGAGACCAATGGTTTTGCTCAATGGTCAAGTGAAGATGATGCCTCCTTCCTTTGGAAAACAAGCAGCACAAGCCAGTAAAAAATTTAAAGCTGCAAAAATTCAGTTTTTCCCCCCAATAAATACACAGTAAAAAGCACTTTAATACACTTTGCCGGCCCCCAAAAAGTAAAATAAACAATGTTTCCAGACAAAAAAATAGTTTTTAACAACTTTTAACCTGACAGGAAAAAGTCCACTCCCATTTAAAAGTACAGATAAGTCTCAAGACAGTCCATTAATACACAAACTCCTAGAAGAGAATTAACTTTGCTAATCAGGAAAGTGCCACTAAATAATAAATATTTAAATATGGAAGGTTTCCTCCTAAAGGGAACTTATCTGCCCCATCAATGGGACAATACAAAACAACCGCTGATCCTTGAAATGCAGCAAAGGAGCAATCTCTTCAGTGGCAAGAAAGCTCTGAAGGACTTGGCACACAAACCTGTCTTTTTAGGCAACTCAGCTTAAGCTGCTTAACAGTTTAAGAGCAGGGAAGGTGCCCTGAAGCTGGTTGGCTGTTATATCCTTGCCAGGATATAATCCATACAGGTAAAGCTACTATGGAAGTGATGAATATGATGAACATCATGTGTTTATTTTCAGCATTGTATGATATGAAAACAAACCTTTTCTTCTACTGCAGTGGCAAATGTTTTTAGTACAGCATATCAGAAAAGCGGCTGAATATACTGCAGTCATTAAGACAAAAAAATTAACTGAAATAAAATGTGTACAATTTTCACCCAAAATACAAAGACTGTGGGGTTTACTATACCATCTATGTGGTGTTGCATGTCTAGGTGCATCCACATGGATTTCTGTGTGGTCTAAAGTTTCCCATGACATCCCAAAGGTAAGAAAACAGGTAAAATGGCAACCCTCCAAATGCCTATAGTTTTTGGTGTTTGCATGTAACTGTGAGTTTTATAATGAAATTGCATGGTTGCATGCCTTACACCCACTGCTTGTAGGGATAGATGCTAAGAGGAGAGTGCTACAACACAAACATCAGAATAGATTTCTTGAAGTAAAATTATTTTAGACATTGTTTCTCAGCAAGTCAAGATAGAAAACATTTGTATGCATGTTTTGTGAAATAATTTCAGACATGTTGCAGTTTGAGTCTAGGATTAAAAATCAAATGTAATGTATTTTTCCCCTACTACAAAAACTGCCTACCTGAAAGCACAGTAAATCTTTGTGTTTGAGATGTCCTACTGGTAATAAAACAAAATGCTTTTAATCCAAGCAAAGCTAAAATACGAAGTTTTAAAAATTCCCGCTGTTTGCAGAAGTATCACTAAAGCAGCTGCAAATATCTTGTCCTAGTCAGTATGCCCTGCTTGGATGGACTGATGTCATGCAGGGAGAAAATCACTGATCAACGTATGAACTGCTTAACAACTGCAGGCAACTGGTTTTATAAAAGAAACTAATTTGCAATTGTTTACCAATTTATAATTTCCCTGTATCAAAATAAAAAAGAAAGCACGGATAACAAAACAAAATAACAATGCAAGTGCTTATAATACAAAGAAACAATCACTAGCTTCTGTAAGCCCCCAAAACATCATCATTAACATGCAACAAATGTCCCTGCCAAATCCGTGAATGTCTGGATGTTCACTCTGAACTTATTGTGGGAATTTTAAAAGTTACTACTTTAGCTTTGCTTGGATTAAAATAGTTTTTTTTTTTACCAGTAGGTAACACCAAGTAGAAAGAAGTACTATGCTTCCAGGTAAGCATTTTCTGTAGTGGGGAGAAAACATTAAAACATGATCTCTAAAGCTGCAGTGTGAACAAAAAAGTACTGTTAAACACTGCATGGTTAGGAGCAAAGTTAGAAACATTGTAGAGATGGACAAATAGATTGTCACTGTGCTTTGATCTTGTTTTTATAATGCGGGTACTGTTTAAACAAACATTGATTTACTTAATGTGGGGAATATAAAAAGTAACTGTCACAAAATGAGAAATCTTCCAGAAATGTGACAATCCTAGTTGTCACTTAAATGATGAAAGAAAAGATTAGTTTACAGTATGCTAGTGTCAGCTAAAAAGAGTGAGTTCTGTTTGTAAAATATTCCAAAAGTACCACCTAAGCCTAGGAAATGTGGATTTTGTATTTTGTTTCTGTATATACTTTAGCCTGTAGTCTGCCATATTAGATTCACTTTTGTGACTCTCAAGCAGCTGTTATCCTTCTCATGCTACAGTTAGATCTTTACAAGAGACTCCAAGTATCCCTTATCTACAACAGGATAAAGTGGGTATCAGAAAAATGAATGAATATCAATAAATTTTATATAATTTTAAACCAACAGCAGAAAAACATAACATGCTATCCTAACCTTAGTATTTGTACAAAGTATGCTTATATCAAAACAATAATGCCATTATGAATGCAATAACATGCACATTTCATAATTTGTCAACAAAATATTAAAAACATTAAATTCTTCAATGGCGGACCACAAGCACTACATACAGTCTACAGTCTCCCTACATGCGAGTATGTGACCACCTCAAAACATAAGCAGTAGGGAAAATGCATCACTACAAAGTTTCTAACGCTCCTATGGATAACCTTTAAGAGATGATAACTACATTTTGTCATAGGAGAGAACAAACACAGTCGCTAATCTTAAACTGTCAAAATGATGGCTTGAACATATTTATTAGAAAAGAGTTACTTATTTAGTATTTGAATGCACAGGATCTAATCACAACACAGATAAAACACCATCATTATCCCATATTAATAAACAGCAGAACAAAAGGGGAAAAACTAAAAGCTGTAAGAAATTCATATCATTAGAATACTGAAAAGAGCAAGTGCATAAAAGCCAAAGCACTGCAAGATATATAAAAGTAAAAAACATTTAATTAAATTAATTGAAACTGAGAGACTGTAAAAATAGATGAACTGTTACTCCTTATATTCAGATAGCTCTTCCTAAACAGATATTACTTCAAGGTCCTCCTATTAGAGTACGTGGAACTGCTAACCTGAGTCAAAAAGTAGAGGGTTTCACAAATGCAAAAGGCAGCCTACCCAATGTTTCTAAATTAGTGAATGGAACCAGCAACAGTCCTCCACCTTAGGATCCAATGTCACTAGTAAGCTGGGTCACTGATGTCGCTAGCATGCACCGTTTCTCAGAAATTCCTTTCAACAGGCACAACTCACACTGCGAAGAACAAAATAGGTAAGTAAGGATTTTAAATACACAAGCTGCGATCAGCATCCAATGCAAATCCCACAACATCAACGTGATATGATGAGTCCTAAGTGTGCCAGTCAGTAATCATCGAGCAAAATTCTCCACTCACTGTAGGTGAACCAGGTCATCATCCATTAAACCAAAGTACATGGAATGACATAAGTCTAGTTAAGCAATAACCAGACTTTGTACCACCATCACTAGGTTGAAAACAGGATGTTTTAATGAGAGCAGAGACTTGATCTTTGAGAGTGTCAGGATGTCAAGAATTACAACCAGATCAAACACTAGACCCTAATTGCAACTGAATTACCCAGTAAGTAATTAAAGGAAAATCACACAAAGATGCATATGACGGATGGTAAACATGGATTAACATAGTCTTGTGTTTCTATGAATTGAGTTTAAGTTGATTCTGGACCAGCCAGTGCAGAATATCACCCAAGGGAGCTCTCTAAGCAAGTAAAATCAGGCAAAGACTCCTAAGAAAAAGAGAGGTGTATTCAAAGTCACCTTATAAATGTCATCAGTATGTGACTGATACATAAACCTCTAAATATAATGAACTCATTTAGTAAACGCATGTAGACTGTGAGCAATAACAGAGCTCAGATACACCCAGATTGCAAAAGTAAGGAGCCAGAAGAAGCTATCCCAGTAACCTGTGAAGTAAAAGGTGAACCCACGCAAGTACAGTGCCTGTTGAACCTCAAAGATTCAGGTATTCCAGAAGGATCCTATGATCTATGGTATCAAAACCTATGGAGATCAAGGAGGACCAAGGTGAAATACAACCTTTGATGCCATCATTATCAGCAGGTCCTTTGCCTAGGTAAAAAGAGAACTGACAAATAAAAAAATAAAAACACAACTGACAAATGTCTAAAATGCCATGAGACTTAAAATACTAATATGTATCTGCAAAAAAAAATACCTTTTCAAACATTCCTAATAAAAGGCAGTTTAGAAATATGGCAGTAATTCTCCATAACGATCAGGTGATTAAGGCCTTTTAAGAAAGAAACCAAAAATCTTCCCCCTCAACGATGATCTAACAATACACAAAATGACTGACCCTAAAAACTCCAGGTAAGAAAGTATTAGCCTCATAAAGCCAGGGTGTAGCCCACAAGAAGGACAGATGAAATAGTCTTCACGACCTCAATCAATGTAACCAGCCTAGTACAAATCTGTTAAGTCAGCAAAAAGAACTACTGTAACACACTGTGGAGAAATCAATGCAGAATGACTGCTTAATGCTCGTCTGTAAAGAAATATGGAAACTCATCTCAGTTTTACAAGGGCTTAAAGAGTTGCAAGGCAGGCTGGGCTGCACAACTTAACCACTACTAAAAACAGGGTGTCTGAATGAAATGAGGCAGCAGATATTTATAAACATTAAAGGTGCCATCTGAAGCAAGACTTCCATATGTGGAATGCACTGTTCCCAAACTCACCTAATAAAGTTATGAAATGTCAGGACAGAGAAAATGAAAAGATAAGCAAGAAGCATGGCAAAAACATGTTGGGAGCCCTGAAGGCAAGTCCATTTTTCCCTCTGTGGGGGGGGGGCAAAAAACCACGGCAGACCTGCATTCAACAAAGGGACACTTCTTCACTCTTAAAAATGAAGAAAATCGAGCCCTTGCCTTTCTCTTCTTTGTAAAACAACCACAGAGTAAGCATTTTAGCTGCTTTGCAGAAAAGTCTATTTGTCCAGAAATGCCGCTCTTAAAGGGAAACAAAGCAACCATGGCTTCAACAAAATTTGCTCACAGTTGCACAGCATTCTAGTGTCAGGTGTCAGGTCTGGGGCAGAGGTGCCCTGTTCGGAAACTGGAGGTGGCCGTCTGGGCAAGCCCGGTTCCCCCTCAACATCGGCAGAGGCCAACATCGCAGAAACTTGCATAGATGTGCCAACTGGAGAAGCTAGGGTGGCTTCTAACATGGTACCCGCCAAGCCAAAGTCATCAGTTCTCCCGGACATCCCTCAGCCCCCTACACCAGTAGCTGGTGGGATGTCCGATATCGGAGGTGCAGCAGTAGCAAGCCTTGAAATCCTGGCCTTCTTTTTAGGCGGCTCCACCTCGACGGCTGGTTCAGGATCCATAAATAGGGCCAGGCGTTTAAGTCATTTATTCTCAAAGAGCAATTTAAGGGCTGACAGACAGTTGTGCAAGGTCTTGGGGACAAATGAATGACAGGTATTGCAGGTCTTATGGTTGTGGGACTGGCCTAAGCAAAATAAGCAACGCTCATGCATATCTTTGTGTGGAATTTGCTGACAGCACTTACATTTTCCCTTCCTAGATGACATTGGCTAAATAGGGACAAAGAGCAACATAAGCTCTATCAAAATTAAAGAAGATTCCCCAACGGGGTACCTATCTTAAATGCCTCCTGGACCACAAAGCAGAACAAGCAAACTGACGTTCAACTGCAGCAGAGAAGTTCCGAGGTCTGTGCTTGTGGATGCCACATTTATGACCCACAGTTTATGGCCCAGTGTGTGACATCCCATGCACCAGACAGCAATCAGCCTTAAGCTTTGGTAAATGAGCCAGATGTTCAGGATGCCTGAGGTGGAGGATCCCACGTGGGAATACTGCAACATGAGAATAGAAGGACATACAGTATTACAGCCTGTCTCAGCTCAGTGTTTAAACCATTAAGTACTAGTGCCAAAATTTGCAGTTTTCATTTTGCATTCTTTATATGCGCCACCACAATGGCTGTTCTTGTGCCACCTCCACTGGCATAGAGGTATAAAGCCCAGAATATGACCTAGGTGATCTGCAGGAGCTAGAATGAGGAAAAAAGAATGATAAGCCTTCTCTTCTTTGCCTGTCATTCAGTGGATGGGGTCATGTGCTCATATGCACGCTCACCATGACAGAATCCGCCATATAGATCAGAGTTCATATGCAGGTGGCTCTTCTCTATGGAGTTAGGGCCAACTGATCGCATCATATGGAAGCATGACCTCATAACACAAAGCACCAGTGCAGAAAAACAAGCACACACACAGAGCTGCTAGGGCTTAAAAGCTTTGATCCTCACAAGGAAGATGGCAGAACTCATGGTACACTTGTCCCTCACAACCAGTAATAAGCCATAAGGCTGTAACCCAGTGGGGATCAATGATTTCACAGTGTCAGATGGGGCTGCCTGACTATCAGTGGAGTTGTTCTGTAGTGTTAAGCAGCTTACATTTTATAAAACGTACCTTATAAAGTTGACCTAAGATTTCCATACAACCATTAAATTTCAATGACATTAACGTCAACTTTTTTCTACTGGTTCTTAAAGTACTACTAGCCTTCTCTTTTGCAGTACTGCATGTAAAGTTCAGTCTACAAGAAAGCAAAATGATTCCAATAACCTTTAAGCCTGTGATTGCTAGGTTAGACTCAAAAACAAAAGTTGCAGGTATACAGCATCAATAGACTACACTATAGCTATTCACAGTAATAAGAAAGACACAGGAAAAAGTGTAATGAGCATCTAGAAAAGAAAGAACAAAGTAAAGTTTTGGAAGCAGAAGATAAAAAAGAAATGAGATAATAAGATGGGATGAAGCTAGAAAAACTTTTGGGTTATTGAACTGGATCAAATTACATATATATGTCTGAAGCCAGAGTTCAGGGAAGATATCCAGAGGCTAGATATAAAATTTGTTAAACCATGAATAGTTCTGGCCTGACAGCTCCATCTTCGTCACCTTCAGGACTAAGGGCAACAGGACTTATCCTACCATCAAAAACTTAACCAAGATACCAGGCCCCTCCCCTTTTACTCACAATGCTATGTGAATTGGGACCCTTCCCCAAACCTCTACAAGCTTCTGCTGTTGGGGAATAAGGACAAATACAGAGAAATAACAGGAACACAATACCATAAGAAAAATACTAGTGATCATGGTGGCCATAAGATGCCTAGTCATTGTGCACCTCAGCACAAAGACAAAAGTTCTTGCCACTGTTTTCAGGCACTTAATAGTGTTCACCTCCCAACTCGAGCAGCAGAGTTGGTTCTTTAAAAGGGGGTCTAAGAAAAAAAGTTCCCCTTGTAAAGGCCTTACAAAGTTTTGAAGAAGCTAAGGAGGAACCATTTACTCCTTGTGTGGAAATCGGACATGGCAGCTAGTTGAAATTTAACAACTGAGGAGCTTACCCCTTCATTAAAAATTGCAGCTAAAATCTCAAGAACTTTAGGCAATGGTGTTGAAAAAGGGTCAATGTCTCTTTGTTTTGCCTGAAAAGCACATCTTTTGTAAATTTTTCTAGGGGAAGCTACAGAGAACAAAAAAATGCAATGTACATGGGAGGAGAGCCTTAGTTGTCTGGCTATCAAGAGAACTGGAGAAACCATCCGGTCAACTTTAGGCCTGAAATGTTTGGGTGAATAAAGCCTGTCAGGTGAGACAGAAGGTCTGGAATTGGATCCAAAATCCATGGTGGGCAAACTAGATGAGGCCAAAGAAAGGGGAACCAAACCTGCTGAAGCCAAAAAGGTGCAATGAGGATGACTGTGCTCTTCAATCAAGATGCTATCATGAAAAACTTGGGGATTAGAGGAGTGGGGGGTAAGCATAAAGGAGACTGGGGGCTAATCGTGACAGAGTGTCTCTCTCGGTGATTCCCCAGTGGGGGGATCAGGGGAAAGATCATGTTGCATTTGTTGTTTATGGGGGATGCAAAGAGGTCGCAGCAAGGTAGGCCCCATTAGTGTAATATCTTTTCTGCAACTTTCATGTTGAGAGATCACTTGTAAGGCAATAACATGGACCTGTTCAACTTGTTTGCTACTACGTTGGACTTCCCAGAATGTGCGTTGCTATCAGCAACTGACTGGATGAAATCACCCAATGCCACACTCGGAGAGCTTCTCAACACAAGGGGTAAGATCTGGTTTCTCCTTTTTGTTGATGTATCATACCACTGACATATTGTCCATCTGAATCACAATAGTCCTGGAAGAGAGAGAGAGAGTCTTGAAAGGCCTGTAACACTAGGAGTAGTACTGCCATTTAAAGAACATTGATGTGTGTGTTGGTCTCTTCAGGGGGACCAGGTGTCTTGGACTGTCTGTCCTAAGAAGTGCCCCCCCCCCCAATTTGTGAAGCATCTGTGGTCACTATGGCTTTGGGCTGAGGAAGAATGAAGGTATGACCTTGTAAATACCTGATCTGAACGAATCTACAAGAGGTACTTTTGCATGCCTGAGTTATTCCGATCTGGGTGAACATAGATTGGTGCAGAATAGACTACTGAGTTTCTAGTGTCCATTGAAGAATTCTCATGTGGTACCTTGCTAACGGAACCAGAACTATCACAACGGACACTGACCCCAAGGCCTGTAGAATCAATCGAGCTGATCGAGAAGAATTCTGAATTACCTTTTTGACTTGAAATCAAACAGTTTGTACTCTTGGTAATGGAAGGGAGGCTGTTACTGATGCTGTACTGAACAAAGCTCCTATGAACTCTAATGTCCGAGATGGTTCTAGCTGAGATTTGTTGCGACTGATGGTAATTCCTGGATGAGAGCAAAGCTGGAGTACAAAATGCTTTTATCAGAAGATGCCTGGTTGAAGCAGTTATGAGCCAGTCATCCAAGTATGGAAACACCGGAATCCCTGCAGTCTCAAGTCAGCTGCTACTACTGCCATGCATTTGGTGAACACCCTGGCAGCTGTCGTGAGGCCAAAGGGCAAAGTTCTGAATTAGTAATGACTGGCTCCCATCTAGAAGCATAGGTATCTCCTGGATTGCCTGTTCATCTTTATGTGATAGTACACATCCTGAAGATCTGCTAAGCACATCCAGTCATCCTTGTGCAGGAAAGACAAAATGGAATGAATCGTGACCATCTGAACCTTTGTATATTGAACTGATTTGTTCAGATTGCCGAGATCCAAAATTGGTCTCCAGTCCTCTGTTTTCTTCAGTACTAAAAAGAATCTTGAATAAGTTCCAGACTCTTTCTGGTTGGGGGGACTGCTTAGAAGACTCTTTGTTCTAACATCTTTTTTATCTCCAGTGCTGCTGCCTTCCTCTGACTGGGTGGAACACTGGGAATTTTCAGTACAGTTAAAAGGGGGGAAGGGCATTATATAACATCTGCAAATAATCCTCTGTACCCATGTATGTTATTTTAATGTCTCATCAGGCTCTCAGGTGCAGGGATAGACATCCCCTGACTGCCTCAAGATGTGGAAAATTGGGCCTCCTTTCAAGAGTGCTGATAGTATCTGTCAGAGAAAGGTTCCCTAGATCCTTGAATCTGCAGGGCTCCTCTGCTGTGTGGGCAGCATTTCCCATTAGAGTTCCTCCTCTGCCCCTGGGGGAGATATCTCCATGTGTGTAATGGAAATGACCCTGGGATTTTTTAAACCACACTTTTTGACCACCTCACTGATTCCTAGAGAAGGATCATTGATGAGTTGAAAAATCTACACTCACTGCAGACAAGCTCTTACCATCCTGCTCACACCAGGATAGTGTGTCTTTAACTGTGGGCCCAAACAAAGAACTTCTGTCAAAGGGAGCATTGATGAAGGAGGACTTAAAGGGCTGTGTGAAATCACACAGGTGCATACAAGCATGTCTTCTAATGGAAATGCCTGAACCCACAGCCGCTGAGGTACCTTCAGCTGTATGTGAAATGAGCCTCATGGACAAATTTGAAACGGACTGTAGGGTAGCCAACTGTGAGGCAATAAATGTCTCTGCCTTAGAAGTGATGGTCCCAGAAAAAGATCTGGATAGTTCTTTAAATCAAATCCCTCTGAAGTCTCGTGAAGTGTACCAAACAATTTAGCAATCTGAGTGCAAAATCACTGAGGCATATGCATGCTTCCCAAATCTGTTCAACACCCTGGACACCCTGTTAGGTGGATGGACAGATGAACACTGTTCCGCGTGTTCCTTCTTTGGGACCACTGCTTTGACCATGGCATCTACTGGTACTCCTTTGCTCCAGAATTATCTTCTTTTTGATGGTGCCAAGATCTTGTCTGGTCTCTTAGGGGTTGGCTTGACAGTATCAGGTTCCTTCTACACCTGCTTAGAGATCAAATCAATGAGCTCATCGGTTGGTGGCATCACCCAAGAGGTAATGGGGAAGACCCAAAGGCTTTCAGAAATAATGATTCCTCTTGGGAAGGGTTATCATTAGACCAACCACCCCTTTGCTTGAAGATCTCCAGGATGTCTCCAAAGAAGAAGTCATCAGGTACTGATCTTGGGGACCCTTCCCCCTTATCAAAATTGGTATCTTCTGTGACCAACTACTGAGAAGAGTCTAAGCGCCTCCTCTTACACCTTCTCTTCTTAGGGACTTTGGTGGGATGCTCCAGAGAAATATCAGACGATATGAGTATACCCCGCTGGATAGCCTAGAGACTTTGGGCTGGCTGTCTCTGTGGAGCAGGGTGTTGAGGCGCAAAGCACAAAAACATATGACATTGGGATGACGGATTGGGGGTAATCATCCTTCCTCTAGAAGTAGAGAACACTCTCTCTCCACTACCTTAAAGGCAGAATGCCTCAGGAAGGAGGAGGTTGGCATGCTGAGAAGACATGCTTCTGGACTGTTGGTTCCCTCTGAACCGAAGGCAGGCCACCCAAGGCACAGGTTGAAGCAGAGCTGTCTAAAGCTGATGATACAAGGGGCAGAGATGGCTCTGACAACTTTGAAGTTGACTCCTACACCTTGGACCCAGCAGTGATGCTACAGCTCCGAGAGTCATCTGGCTCAGACACGCTTGGACTGGCCCACTCAGAGAAAGTAACGGAACAAAAGATACAACAATCGTCAGATCTTACATGGATGGTTCCAATAGTCTCAGATTCAGGAGCTCTGAAGCCGAAGGTTGGAATGGAGAAGGAGCCAAAACAGGAGAGTAATATTGCTGAAGGTCTCCTGACCCAATGGGGTAAAATCCAGGAAAACTCCCATCTGAATTTGTGCCAAGAGAAATTTCCTAATCATTTTATCCACATCTGCTTCTGTCAGACTTCTGGAAGAACAAGAAGAAGAGGCCAGTGAAGGCGTCCTAAAATGATGGCATCTCTCTAGGAAGAGCAATGGTAGATGGGAAGGAACAAGATCTAGAGATGACGCATGCCAGGTCCTGGGAGCTTCTTCAGCCCCAAGTGTGTCAATTACAATGATAGGGATCTGTTATCAGAAGCTGTTGGACCAGAGGATTTCATTTTTAGATCTAACTGCTCAGACACCTTATAAGAAAATTCAAGAGTCGGGTCACAGCTAGGAGTGGAAGCTCAGGAGGATCCAATGTATGCTATCTGGACTCCTCCTTACCTAATTTTTTTGGAGGTTTGAGCACCAAATAAAGTCTCCAAAAAAGAAGTAGGTAATAAACATTTTAGAATTAGTTTATTTTTGCAGCCCACTAGGCCCTGTGGATTAAAGGCCTTACAAATGTCGCACAACTATTTTAAATGAGCTCAGCCTCAGCAATACACACACAGGAATCATGTGCATCAAATAGAAGTATTTTATACCCACAATCTTTGCATTTTTTAAAACCTGAAGGTTTTTTAGCCATATTGAAGCAGAATAATTAACTACAGTAATAACAAAAATACACCACATGCTTTTTTCTTTAAATGCAGAAAGAAAATGAAAAATGTATTACAAACAATGGTAATTACAGAAATTACCAGAAGGGTATAAGAAAGAAAAAAATTTACCAACAAAATACACAGATAAGTGTAAGAATGAGAAGGGAGGAATACACAATATCTCTAGAAAGAAATGGTAATAAAATATGAAAATGCTATTTCACTTATAAATACCACACTAAAGCTAGAAAGCTAACACTGACCACATCCGTACTTGAAGGCAGCAAAGATCTGAGACATGGTAGGGGACTAGAGCATTATGGGTAAGGGAGGAGCTTGAAAGTTTCCAGTATCCACGAGATGTAAAAAGCCAAGTCAGATCCAAAGGTCGGATCTGAACCCACTTGTTGAGGAATGAATGAAAACTGACATCAGATTGCCCCTTTTAGAATGCCTCAGGCAAACCCTGTGGATAGGCTGAGGCTAAACAGTTGAACCAGAGGCTCAAATAAATGCTCAGATATAGTGGGGGCAATAATGCGGGTAAGTGGGGTAAAGTCAGCAGTAAATTTTTCTGCTAATATATTGGCTATATCCTTAGGATTTTAATATGGGATATTATGGAGGAACTCAGTGCATCGTTGGACATTATTCCTTAATATCCAGAGATAAGTGAAGAAAAAATGTGTGGTTCCCTTTGGTATTAACAGCAACTTTAAGCTAGTATTCTGATTTACATTTTCTAAAAGTGCTCTTAAGTTTTCTTGTTGGCATGTTTCAATATAGTCGTGAGGTTGGTGGACATTTGAAAAGACTGGTCAAAGATGGCAAGACAGCTGGCTGTTGAGCCATGTAGCCAGAAGATGGATGTCTATTGCTGGTTGTAGTACCCTGGGATTGGAGGGAGGCTACTGTAATAGACCTTAAAGTATTAGTAATTGCAATACTCTGGTTAGGTTGCAGCTAATCCAGTACTACTTTGTGAAAAGACAGAATTGACTATCAACTTACACTGGTAAATTTCACACTGCTACTTTGTAGAGTTGCATCTTCTAGTACTATACAATTCACTTGCAAACACTGCAGAACAGTTGCAAGGCATTCAGCAAATTCTGTGTTACCAGCTATAAAGTGGAAATGGAGAAGCCAGGTAACTAACTTCAGGGAGTATCTGATATGGGATGAGAGGATGCCATGTTTATCTTGACCCTATAGTATGACAATCACAGTGGCCTAGTACATTCTGACCTTCTGGATGAATCTAGCCACTGAAAGAAAAATGGAAAAGGAACCAAGAAGACCATTTGGCTAGTCTTACACCATGGCATCCTTGGTCTGACCACTGGAAAGGACAATCAGTGAGACATAACCAGGATGCTTCTTATTTGACACAGATGCAAACAGATCACAAGTGCTGACCACATTTATTTATTTTTATTTATTTATTTAATTTCACATTTGTTAACCGGGAAAATTCAGCTGGACTGGGTCCATTTTCATTGGAGGCCCAGAGAGAAAAGCTCCAAACATATAACACAAGTAACAGTTACAAAACATATTACATTAACAAGTTACAAATATAAAATGAAAGCAATCAAAAAGTTATACATACAGATTCTAAATTAGGTTAGAGTATAACAGTTAAGCTGAATTAATAAAATACTTGCTATGAGAAGACAAGTCAAAGAATTTACATGATAGGGCATGTCGAGATATTCTAAGGTGGTTAGCTTAGACTACGATAGTTGACATAGTAAGATAAGGTGTAAGAAACGTCAATGCATATGGTTTGAAGTAGGTTCAGTTTTGGTTAGAAGTCCAGTTACAGGAAGAAGGTGAATTAAAGTTATACATGGGCAGATCCAAGTTTCCAGTAGATGTGACTTAAGAAGTTTTTTGACTCGAGTAGCATTTGTGGCAGAGGTAATAGGGGTGGGAAGGTTGCTCCAGGCCTTCACTATGCTATACGAGTAGAGAGATTTTCCAGCAATGTTATTCGCCCTTGTGGTACAGAGGAGAGTTTTACTTGTAGACCAAAGGGGGCGTGTAGTAGTGTAGTGAATGTGCAGGTGTTGTAGGGCAGGAATTTTTTCAGGGTTGGTACGGATATTGAATGCAGTAGTCAGCTGTTGATAGGCGAGTAGTTGGGGTAATTCAAGCCATTTAAGGTTTCTTAATACTTAGCAGTGATGGGTTCTGAATGGGGAGTTACTGGCAAATTTTGCAATTTTATTGTAGCTGGAATCAATTTTGTCTACATCGTGTTTTTCTAATGTGGGTTAGTATTGGAGCTGCGTATGTGAATGTAGACAGAAGATGAGTTTGGGCTACGGTGATTCTTGCTTTATCAGTGAGAAAGTTTCTGTGCCGATAAAGAGATCCCATTTTTTATGGACCTTATGGATAGCTTGTGCTATGTGAATATCAAAGTAGAGATTTTTATCAATATCTGTGCCGATAAAGAGATCCCATTTTTTATTGACTTTTTGGATAGCTTGTGCTATGTGAATATCATAGTAGAGATTTTTATCAATTTCTACCCCAAGGAGCTTGGTATGCGTTGAAAGAGTGATTAGAGTGCCATTTTTAGATGAGATGGAGAAGGTTAGGGGAGTAGATTTGGATTTGTTTGGCATAAATAGAAGTAATTTAGTCTTGTTGGGATTAAGGATAAATTGGATATCAGTGATCCAATTTTCAATAGCAGAGAAACATTCTCAGACCAGTTGCTGTAGGGTAGAGAGACGGGGCTGCGCAGATGAGTGTCGTGTCATAAGCGTACTGTGCAAGGGAGGCTTGTTGTGTGGCAGTGTACAGGTTATTAGTGAATATAGAGAAAAGGAGTGGACTGAGTATTGACCCTTGTGGTACTCCTATAGAATTGGGAAGAATAAGAGATAGAGCCTCTTGCCATTGGATTTAGAAACTTTAATACCAGTTTCTTGGGCTGAGTGAACACTAATGAGAGAAGAAGAGGTATCAGATCAGTCTACTAAAAAGGTTGACTCCCCTGAAAAGTATGCAGCTATCAAGAAGCAATTTCATTGTATCGCCCATGCTCATACTCTCACAGCATATCAGGAAGGAATGAGCATATTCAACTATTTGTTTTTGCTATTTTTTGGTTATCTATTGCTGACCACCAACACCTCTCTCCAGCTGCTTCCTAGTCCCATTTATTCCCCAGGAAAGAGCCCTACAGTACCATGACCTGTGCTGGGGACTTTACTTATTTATTTTTTAACTAGGCTCTACAGCCGAGTATGCTGCAGTATCCAAGGTTAGGACACACAATGGCCACCTATAAGGTATGCTCATGCCTCCATGTGTGATAGATCCTGCCCCCTTCTGTATGATTCTCCACTGGGGATTCTAATGGTGAATCTATGCTAAGATAAGCGACTCCTACCCTCCATATAAGAAAGGACAGCAGGCAAAGCCTTGTTATTCTTCTATCCACCCTACTCCATCCAATGCCAGCCCCTCCTGATGCCACAACCACTAACCAAACTTGAACAACCATGATTATAGTCCGGCTTTACCTATCCATGCCAACACAGCTGGCACCAATGTAAGCCAATGTACCAGACCATGGCCATTCTGTTTGACTGAATAACAGTAACGCTCCAAGACAAAATTTCTTAGAATACTTTCAGCTTGTAGAGAGCTGCTCTAATTTCCAGTCCACTGACATGGCTATTTGTTTCTTGAAAAGACCAGGTACCCCGAATTGTCAGCCCATTAAAATGCCTTCCACCCTAGCCCAGATGCATCTGTGGTTGACACACTTATTGCTGCTGGGACTTGAAAGGAGCAGCCCATAAAAATATTTGCTGTATCAAATCAGAAGGGCACGTCATGACTTGGACATACTGATCAGCTAAAAGATTATTTGGATATGCTGTGACTACTGCACTTGCTCTTGAATGGCAACTGTAGCATTCCTGTGCGCAGGCTAGCAACAGGTCCTACAAAAAAAATTAAAGCTGACTTAAGGCTACAAGACAGGTCTCTGCTGATAAATACCAGGATGAATAGATGTCCTGAATGCTGCCCTGGAATAATGGTGCTCTACTAAGTCTCAGTATTTTTTCAATGCCTTTATTGAGTTATCAATTATGACATAAGCAAACTTACATTTACATTAAAGCAAACAAACCATATTAACAAGTTCATATTTACCAACATTATACATCACATATATTCTTCTACACAATATAATCAAGCCAACATCACAAATTGTCCAATTCCTGCTTTTCTTAAACCTCATTCCTCCTCCAAAACATTTTTCTACATGTATTTTTCCTACGATTTCTAATTTTTTCTATGTAATTTGCTTTATCCTTTTCTAAAGATCCCACTTCCTGTTCTATCTCTTTTACAATATTCACTACTTCAAGTACAGTTGGTTTAGACTTTGATTTCCATTTTTAATTCAAATCATGTATCCTAGCTCAAGAAAACAGTTTCCTTAGTTACACTCATTTGCTCACCCAGTATTCCTGACAGAGTGCTTTGTAGGAAATTTGTAAAGTCTGCCAACTCATTACATTCCGAAAACATATGCTCTCAGGTCCTATCTCTTTCTTCCCAATCACACCAACTTCAGCCATCTACCTGAGGAAAAATTCTCAGGAGTCTGCTTGGGCTATAAAAGTACCTATGCAAACACTTCTAGACTATGTTACATATTCAAGAGCCATAAATATGTCCCCAAATTGTTTCTTTGTGAATTGCTTACCTAATCTCTTCCCAATCTTTTCTGACCTCCTCTAATTGATTCTAATAGTTATCATACAATATTTTATATGCCCTACTGACTATCCCATTTTTTAACAGAAACTTATTTTCTAAATTCAGCTAAAAACTCAACCAGTGCAGGTCTTTCCCTTAGGATTCTCCTATCCCTTTCTCTTTCCCAATACTCTGATATCAATCCCTGATAGGGAAGGCAGTCTCTACTCTGCATTCCAAATGTCTTTGTGGCCTCTTCCCATTCTATTACCTTTCCCTAATCATTGCTCTTGACATAGTGGTTCCTTCACCAGCATCCTCCAGTAAATTCCAGCACCTTCTTGCATTTTCTCTGTACCCCTAATTGAGGTCATCCCTATTGGCAGAATCTCCTTTCTCCATTCCCGTGTTGGCTTACATCTTAGTATACTTTCTGCTGGTTTATTAATGTAATATGCTGTATGACTGTTATTCTCCTTAAGGATCCACATCCAGAAACTCACTATCTCCATATTTCTTGAATTTCCCCTGCTTCATCACCATCTTTTTCCACTTTGAATTGTAGCTTTCTGCTTGTGCTATGTATAAGAGCCTGTGTATCCTGTGTAGCTCTAAAATATCCATTCAAATTAGGTAAAAGTTAGAGAAATTCTTGATAACAAAACTAACCAATTACTGCCCCATAGCTATTCTCTCTCCACTCTCCAAAATACTAGAGAGATGCATACAGTCTCAGGTCTCAGACAACCTCCTTACTAACAACCTCCTTTCCAATACTCAGCATGGTTTCCAACCAAACCATAGCACCACTACTGCCTTACTCTCCTTTACTAACACTATCCTTCAGCATAAAAACAATGGCTATCTCTCCTCTGCTACTTTCCTAGACCTATCTAAAGCATTTGACATGGTCCCATACAAACAACTTATCTCTGTCCTCAATAACCTATCCTTCTCACAATCAGTCACCAACTGGTTTCAGAGTTACCTGTCTGACCGCCAACAATCCGTTGTATGACAGAATGACATATCTCCCCAACTACCTGTCTCCATAGGGGTTCCCCAAGGATCCATCCTTGGACCCCTACTCTTCTCTGTTTTCACCAATAATCTAGCCTCTGCCACCAAACATGGCACACTCATACAATATGCAGATGACTCAACCATCATCTGCTCAGCCCATTCCCTACCCAAACTGCAAAAAGTCACACAGGAAGCCTTTTCCTCTGTTGAAACTTGGTTATCCGATGCCCAATTAATACTCAACCCAAACAAAACTAAACTACTCATCTTCCAACCCACCAAACATACTCAAAACAACTCTCACTTTAACATCACAACAAAAGACAACACCACTATATACTCAACTGAACACACCAAATTGCTAGGAGTGGAAATAGACAATAAACTAAAATTTGACATTCACATATCCATGACCATAAAAAAAAGTTCACAAAAAACTAGGAGCGTTATACAGAAATAAGCAACTTCTCACCAAAGCAGCAAAGATTTTCATAGCAAATTCCCATCTTATCTCCACCCTACTTTATGCCTCTCCAATATATACCAACCTAAGGCAATGCGATCTAAACAAGCTAGAGACCTGCTACAACAAAATCGCCAAATTCGCCACAGGGGCATCCTACTGTAGTCACCACTGTCTCTCACTTGCTGAACTGGGCTGGCTTGAACTCCATCACCTCCTTCAATGGTATCAACTTTCACTCGCCAACAAACTAGTGAACCATCCACTAAATGGCCCATCCCTCCAGAATCTACTCCAACCCTATCGTAGCACCAGACCACTAAGATCCAGCAACAAAAATCACTTGCAAATCACTAAAGCCAATAACTCTGCTGGTGAAGCATTATTCTCTTGCACCATAGCCAAATTATGGAACTCCCTCCCACTCACAATTACCTCCGTACCATCATGCACCCACTTCAAAACTTTACTAAAAGCGCACCTGAAAACATGCTGGCTATGCCCTTGCAACTCTCACTCTAATATCACCCACCCCATCCAACCACTACCTTTCTTTCCACTCCACTAACTACCTTGATTATAGCAAGCTCAGATGCTCATAAGCCTAGTACTTATTATACAGCAGGAACTTCTTATTGTAACATTTGTTAATGTCTGTTATGTACTTCACAGATAAAGATTCTAGTTGTCTACTGATGTACTATGTTCTTCATCTGTAAATATGTTGTAAGTAATTGCTATGTAAATTGTTAATCGCTATGTAATCCAATGTAACTACTGTCTATTTTAACTGTGGAGCTTTTCTCCCTGGGCCTCCACTGAAAATGGACCTACGTCCAGTCGGACACTCCCGGTCAACAAATATAAATAAATAAATAAATAAAATAAACAACAAGTGACCATGGTATGCATGATGAAACTAATGCACTTGGTGGGCTGCAGGCTGGATCCTGTCAAGTTAATTCTGATCCCTAGGGAGCAGAACAATATGAGCAGATACTTCCGATTGTTTTGTAAGCTGTACCACAGCTGGAACGCCCAGGAGTCAGTTTTGCATGCATCAGAAAATTTCGACACGCTGCATTCTCTTGTGGCTACCACTACTGCCATGTATTTGATAATCACACAAGAAGCTAAGAGGAGGCCAAACCTAAAAGCACAGATCTCATTGGCAGTATTTATATGGAAGCAAATATCCTGGAGGTCTAAATAGAAAGTACAGTTGTATAAGCTGCATTTACTATAACAGGAGGTGTTCAAATTCCCCACGCTTCCGGTAGCTTTTGGCTATATGGGTTGCACCCTGCCTAGGATACAACAACCAGCCAGCTTCACAGAGCTCTGGACCATCTCCCATACCATTACTCCGACTGCTGACTGGGCAGCCCACTGGAGGGAAAACATCGGTTAGAGTGAAGAAATCTTTAGGACTTTTCTTGCCCATAAACAGAAAAACAGCTTATTCGTCCTGAACCTCTAAAGGGTATAACAGTAATCTAAAACTTTATATCCCAACAACTAACTATGTACAAAAGGAGGAGGATGGCAGGTGAGGGTGGCTATTACAACAGTGAGGAATCTCAACATCTGCAGTTACGCTAAATTGCATCTTACATAGCTGTACTATGCTCATCATTCTCACTGCTGCAGTAGCCTATTGGCAGCATAGGTTGACTTCCAAAGCCTATCCATCCAGGGAGGAGGAAGGATAAGGATCTGAGAGCTCCTGGATAATGGTGCTAACAAAGACAGTCTTGGACCAGGAAAAGGAATACAGTTTGCAAGGCTTTGTAAAAGTATGTACAGCAGACTAAGCGGTTGTCTCCAAAATTCTTGTACAAATCACCCTTTTCCAATATGACATCACAGATGCCAAGGCTCTAGCAGAATGAGCATCAATACCTCCTGGAACTAATTTACCATGGTGGGTATAACAAAAGGCAATAGCTGGGAACACCCACCTTGAAATGGTCTGCTATAATATGGGTTGTCCCTTCTTCGTCCCATCATACAAAATAAACAGCTGATCTACTTTACTAAAGGACTTGGCTCTGTCAAGACAGTACCTGAGCTGCCTATGCAAATCCAGAGTATGTAGAATCCTTTCTCTCTGGTTCTGAGGCTCTGGATAAAACACAGGGAGACAGACGACTTGATTCAAAGTAAACTCTGAAGCAACTCTGGGTATAAATGAGGGATTTGTTCTTAATGAGAGACAGTGGAGGACCAGATAGGGTTCACTCACAAGGAGAACTCAGATACTCTTCTTGCAGATGTCAGATAAATAAGAAGCATAGTTTTCTTCACAATGACTCTTAAATCTGCCTGATGAGTTGGTTCAAAAGGAGAGACAGTTACCTTTTCTGGCAAAAAGGTAAAGATCCCAGGGAAGGAGTCACCTGTCTTCTAGGAGGCCTAAGATGTAAAATCCCATTCAGAAAAAAATGTTTTACCAAAAACAGAGAATACGTGGGCAGACACACTGAAATATCCTCAAGATGTGCCTTCATAGGGATGTCAAAGGTGACTGCACACTGATCAACAGCATAACTTCAGCTCTGACAGTATGAAAGCAGAAACTGAGAAAAAGGAAAGCCATTTAAATGTATTTTGGTAAAATGTAGTTACTGTCTAGTAAATACACTGCCTGAATGCTAACAAAAATGAAATCTGGAAAACCTGAAAGAAAACCAACTAGAAAAGGTGAAAAAAAAGCACTGTCTCGAATTCTGCAGCTGTTCAGCAAAAACAGTTCAAGCTTCACCTTTGGTTCAGGAGACGTCTTCCAGTAATTTAGAAGAAAAAATAAATCAAAGGTATTCAGTAGTTATTAAAATAAATGAAACACTGAAGTATAATTATTCAAACAACAAAAGGATGAAAAAAGCAGAAGCAGCATTAGACCATTCAGATGAACTGATAAAACTGCAAAAAAAAAAAAATATATATATATATATATATATATATATAAATATATATATATATATATATATATATATATATATATATATATATATATAAATATGAGAGTGACAGGTAGATAAACCTAGCTGAATATGAGGTTTCTCAAGAAGAAATGTTTAAAAAATAGTAGAGTTAGACAACAGAGCATGCAGAGAAAAACAAATATCTCTTCTGAAACAGACACACTGGAAGGAACAGACTGTATTGCTAACTGAAAGAGCACATTGAGTGTATGCTCCAAACCTGCCCATGAGAAATCAAACAAGATTTATCTTGATAAAGATGTAATCATACCATCCAAAAGAGTTGATCCTGACAAAACTGTGGCAGAAGGCCAAAGTATTAAAAACTGGAGACTGCACACTGTTTTGTTGAACATAATTATTCACTACACACCAGGCAGGAGAGAAGCACATTTATCTCAGCAATCAAGGAACGTCGAGAGGCAGGTGTGAGATTCAAGCTGCTGTATCCAGCTATCTTCAATGTTTTTTTTTTCCTGGAGGATCAACGCATTTTTTGATGCAGAACAGGCTACGCAGAAAATAAAAAAAAAGTACAGTTTTGTACCTACCATAAATGTAGATGTTCGAGGATCCACATTGCTGCAGTCCTAACTATTGGGTAGTCCGCTGTCCAGTCGGCCCGAATACCAAAGTATATGGCTGACGTCGGTCAGGGCGCATTAGACTGACATCAGAACGTCAGGGTACTAATGCGCATGACCGACGTCATATCCTCAGTCTTTTCTTGCCCCAGATGTCAGAAGACCCTGAAAAGATAAGGCCAAAAACCAAAAACTCCCAACATATCTGCACCAAAATATATACAAAAAATACAAAATTAGCAGAATATAACCTCACCTACACAACCACCCCTAAACACAGAGGGGAAGGAGGGAGGGTAAATTGGACTGCAGCAATGTGGATCCTCGAACATCTACATTTATGGTAGGTACAAAACTGTACTATGTTCTTCATTCCACACTGCTGCAGTCCTAACTATTGGGTAGAATCCCAAAGCAGAGGTAAGGGAGGCTGGCAAATCATAAGGAAGCAGGAGCTGATAACATGCCTTGCAAAATAGCTGTGGCAAACCAGCCCTAGACTTAGAGTAGAGAGGAAGGTGGTAATGCTTAGAGAAAGTATGCACTGAACTCCAAGTAGCTGCCTCCAAAATATCCTTAGTTGCCACCCCTTAAAAAGCTGTTGAAGTGGCAGTAGCCCTAGTGGAATGAGGCCTAATCCCAGCTGGAATCTCCTTGCCATGATGGGAATAACAAAATGCAATGCAAAACCCAATCCACCTAGAAATAGTTTGTTTTGACACAGGCTTGCCCTGAGAACTCAAAGCAAAAGAAACAAACAACTGCTGAGACTGCCTAAAATCCTTAGTCCTGCTCAAATAATAACGCAATTGCCTGTGTACATCTAAAGTGTGCAAAATCTTTTCCCCTTTATTTTGGGGATCTGCATAAAACGTAGGCAAATGAATAGTTTGGTTTAAAGCCACACTAGAAACCACTTTAGGCATAAAGGAAGGATTAGTACGTAATGATACCCTATCCTTATGGAAAATCAAAAAAGGCTCAACCGCCATAAGGGCCTGTAACTCAGAAACCCTTCTTGCAGAAGTAATGGCCAAAAAAACAGTCTTCCATGACAAGTATTTCAGTTCAGCAGTAGCTGCAGGCTCAAAAGGTTGTAGAGTAAGTTTCTCCAACACAAAATTGAGATCCCAAGCAGGAGTAGGAGCTCTACGTGGGGTCTTATATTCTTTGCCCCTCTAAGAAATTGCTTGAACAAAGGATGTGAAAACAATGGTGGGTCACAATCATAGTGAGCTGAAATTGCTGCAGCATGAATCTTAATGGAAGAGAAAGACAAACCTTTGTCCAATAACTCAGTAAGATATTGAAGAGCCACACTCAAATTAGGCTCTGAAATCTCCAAATTCTTTGCTGCAGTCCAAAATAAAAATCTCTTCCATTTTTCTGCGTACACTTTCCTTGTACTAGGTCTTCTGGCTTCCATAATCACATTTAAAACTTGTTGAGGAAGTTGAGACCTGCTGTCTTTCAAAACAGAATATGCCAGGCTGTTAGATGAAGAGAGTGAAGCTTGACATTGAGCAGACGACCGTCCTTCTGAGACAACAGATGTGGAATCAAGGGTAAAGGCCATGGAGGCTTCTTTACCAGACTCCTCAGTAATGGGTACCAGTGCTGCGAGGCCAATCTGGAGCTATTAAAATCATCCTTGGCTTGTCTTGTCTGACCTTTAGAAGCACCTTTGGAAGAAGAGGTAGAGGTGGAAAGCATACACATGAAGATTTTTCCAACTGAAAGAAAGAGCATCCACTTTCCAAGCTGTGTGATGAAACCTCTTTGTGCAAAACTTTGGCAGCTGGTGGTTTAGTGGAGAAGCGAACAGATCTATGTCTGGAGTTCCCCAGGACACTGTCAACTTTTGAAATACATGAAGATCCAGTTTCCACTCGTGGGGATCCATGATTTGTCTGCTTAACACATCTGCTAAGGAGTTCTGTGCTCGGCAGAAACCTTGCCTGAAGAGTTAGTTGCAAGCTTAGCGCAGTCTCCCATAAAATCATTGCTTGCCTGCACAATGGGTAAGAATGTGTTCCCCTTGTTTGTTGATGTACCACATGACAGTTGTGTTGTCTGTTAGAATCAACACCTGCCCTGGAAGAAGTAACTCTTTGAAAGCCATTAATGCAAACTGGACTGCTAACATCTCCTTCATGTTGATATGTAGATGCTGTAGTCTGGCAGGCCACTTGTCTTGTATCCACTTTCCATTTAGATGAGCTCCCCAAGCAATGTCTGAGGCATCTGTCGTTAGAATTTGACTCGCCTCTGGTCGGGTCACAGAGAGTCCCTTGTTTAGGTGACATTCCTGAGCCCACCACAAAAATTCCTGTTGAATGCAAGGTATTATTTGAATGACAGTGTCCAAATCCTGGCAGTGCTGTGTCCATACATTTTTGAGATACCATTGTAGCTTCCTCATATGCAGTTTGGCATTGGGAAGCACCAGAATACAAGATGCCATGAACCCTAAGGCTTGAAGGACTGTCCTTGCAGTCAGCCCGGACTGAAGAGATAGTTGATGGAAGTAACTGGAAAGATTCTTTTGTTTGTCCGGGGTTACAAAGGCCATCTGGGCTGCTGTATTCAGTCTCACACCCAGAAAGCACATGTCTTGAGAGGGTACTAGACTGGACTTTATTTCGCTCACAGAATACCCTAGGCATCTTAGCACTGCTATGACATATTCCAAATGCTGTAGAAGGTCTTCCTTTTCTTGAGCCAGAATCAGGCAATCGGCCAAGTAAGGATAGATTTGAATTCCTTTTAGCCTGAAGTAAGCTATCACTGGAGCCAGAACCTTTGTGAATACTCTGGGCGCAGTAGATAAGCCAAAGGGCAATGCAGAGAACTGATAATGAGAATTTCCAGCTCGAAACGCAGATACTTTCTGCAACTTAGTCTTATAGGCACATGAAGGTAAGCTTCCTTGAGATCTAAAGTTACCATCCAGTGATCCTTGCCCAGCAGAGGTAAAAGCTGTTGTAACGTCAACATTTTGAACTTTGGAATGTCCAGATAAGTGTTGAGGATAGATAAATCCAAAATTGGTCTCCACGTGTTCCCCTTCTTCGGTACTAGGAACAGGCGAGAATAAAATCCTAGGCCCCTTTCTGGCACAGGAACCGCTGAATGGCCCCTATCTGGAGTAACTGAGAAATTTGTTTGTGAGCCTCTTGTCTTTGTAGAGGAGGAATGTCTGGCATGCCTTTGAAAGGAGGCAAGGTATGGAAATAAAACCTGTAACCGTGGTGAATGATATCCAGAACCCATTTGTCTTGGGTAATTAAATCCCAATTTTCTTTGAAAAGAGACAGTCTTCCTCCTAGAGGTGCCGCCAGGCGAGAAGGTACTGGCAGCTGAAAAGGCAGGTCATTGGGTCTGCTTACGAAAGGACTGACCCCTGCCCTCACCAGAAGTCTGAGCAGGTGAACTCCTGCCCTAGGCCTAAAAGCACCTTGAGCTCTGCCCCTACCACGTCTAGACCTACCCCTAGACTGGGAATCATAAGCAGGATAAGTCCATCCCTTAGCAGGCCAATTTCTACTAAACTTCGGAGGCTGCACCTGCAAAAATCCTTAACAGTTTGCATAGACTTAGCCTTGTCCTCCATCTTCTTTAAAACTGTTTCCACAGGCGAACCAAACAACACATCAGACTGTAAAGGAGCATCCAAAATCCTTGTCTTAACATGCTCAGCTAAGTTCTGATCACTCAACCAGGCGTGCCTACGAAGAACAGAACCAGTGGCAGCCACCCTGGAGGAGGCCTGCACAGCATCAAAACCACATTGCAAGGAATGTTTACCCACTTGTTCAGACACATGAACTAAATCCTGCAACTCTTTACACTCAATACCTTCCGCCAGAGCATCCACCTTAGATTTCAACTGTGAAAGAAGATAATTCTGATATTTTAACATGTGAAACTGACAATTCAACGCCCTCATGGCTAAAGTGGAAGAAGTATACACTTTCTTTCCCCATCTATCCAAAGCCCTTGCCTCTTTATCAGGAGGGACAGGATTTTTAACAACTGAGGCCTTCACACCTTTAGGCCCCTGAGAGACAGTTTCGGGTCTGCCCTAGGACTCTTAAAAGATACTTATGAGCTTCAGGCACCCTATAATACCTATCCGGTTTAACTGGGGCAGGAGGCAAAGAATCAGGATTCAGGAAGCCTCTGCAAAAACATCTTCCACCACATTCAAAACAGGAGGTATAGCTAAAGGCCTATGCTGGGGTAAAACAAGAATTCCCTAAGCCTTTTCCTGGAATCAGAGAAATCTTGACCTTCCCATTTAAAATGCTCCCTCATGGAATGCAGAGTCTCTGAAAATGAAAAATCCTCAGGAGGAGAAGCAGAAGGAGTAGAAACAACCCCATCAGAAACAGAATAAGGAGGGTACCCCCGCCAGTCTTCCGCCGAAGACTCAAGCCTCCGAGCACTGCTCAAAACTCTCAAACTCAGGTTCCACCCTAGGCCTCTTATCAGGAGGGGCATAGAACCCCTAATCATAGTAATCAAATCCTCTGCCATTTTAAGCATATGTTTCTTAGGCAAAGATCCTGAAGCACTAGGAGAAACCCCACAGAAGCTAAACTTGGCCTGCCCCTCAAAGAAGCCTTGGAAACTGAAGGGAGGCTCTAACCACCTTAGGAAGAGAGGGAAGAACAGCCACCTGAGAAGCCCCTCAGCCTGGCCTACTTCCTGAGAGGATACATCCTGTAACAGTAAAGTCTCTCCTGAGACTCCAAAGAAACACATGGCAAAACCTCCGCTCCACTGAGCCCTCTAAAGAACCGGCGCCTGGGACTGTCGGTTCCTCCACTCTAGGCTTTGCTGTTTTGTCCTTGCGTTTTTAGCGAAGCCGCGCCGGAACATCCGACGGCATTTTATAATTACAACGCTTCCCAAACACTAACCTGGCACAGTCTAACCTTCTCTTAATAGTGCGTTTGTTAAATCTAGCACAAGAGCGGCATCCAACAACGCCGTGCTCAGGCCCTAAACAAGGTATACACAAAGTATGGTAATCCCTATGAGGTATCTGTTTCCCACAAGAAATACAGTTATTCACTTTTTCTGACATCCGGTTAAATACTGAGGCAAGAAAAACCAAAATATTCTAACGGGTACTTAGCCAACTTTGATTCGGTCTGAAACTCTGGCTTCAGAAACTTTCAGAACGCCAACCTGCACTCGCAAAATTGCTTCTGCATCGGACCATGCGGCAAAAAAGACTGAGGATATGACGTCGGTCATGCGCATTAGTACCCTGACGTTCTGATGTCAGTCTAATGCGCCCTGACCGACGTCAGCCATATACTTTGGTATTCGGGCCGACTGGACAGCGGACTACCCAATAGTTAGGACTGCAGCAATGTGGAATGAAGAACATCTTCATTCAACAAAAAGTGAGTCAGCAGGCAGAAAGGGACTCTGCTTCTCATTCTTCTGACAGTAAGGTTCAGAGAGAAACTTTGCCAGTGAAACCTTTTCCAATGTTTCAAAAGAACATGCTTGAGAGAGACAAAGAAAAGCACATGAGTTGACTCGAAGAATTGGGAGTACCTTGGACTTGAACCAGAGTCTGGTGTTGGGACTTGAACCAGAGTTTGGTGTTGGGAAATGCAGATGAACAGGAAGAAGACCAGCAACTCTGAAATCAGTGAATAAATGGAAGACTATAAAGCATCTTATCACATTTGTGAAATATGGTTTTGCAAGAAAAAGTGACTAAAAACACTGGACTTTTGTTGACTTTGTTAAACTTGTGTGTAGGCTGTAAAACATATACCCCACTTTATATTATAAATGTTTAGAAATCCTATTGGCTGAAAAATCACTGGAACCACCACGATATAAAATCAAACAAGTATAATTTAATTATATAAAAGAACAAGCGCTTTCACGCACTTTAATAGTGCGCTTCGTCAGGTTACAATAAAGAGGGCTAGTCCCTATCCTTATATACATTAAAAACCCAATTAACAAAGTAATTAAGCAATAAAATAAACAGTTAAGTCAGTTAATAGGCTTAGCAGGAAGCATCCCCATATAAGGCAAAGCAAAGGTAAAACAATGGCACCATTTACATCCATAATAAATCCAACGTAGTATAACTTATATAAGTGGTGCATAAAATTCCAGCATTTAAAACTTCATCTCAAAAGAAAAATTAATTAATCCTATGAAGACTTTAGCTCTAAACATTTTTCACAATCAAATGTGATAAAACATTAACCTAAATCAAATTGAACAAAATCTAACAGTCCATAAAATGCAATAAATGGATAAGTGAATACATTCACAAACTCTTATGGTATACCAAAAGACAAAAGAAGTAAGAGAAAAAGCAAGGGATGGGAAAACAAGGAAGGGTGAGGAGGAGAGTGGGGGGAGGGGGGAGGGGTATATGGAGGAGGGGGGGGAAGGGGGGGAAATGTTTAGAAATCCTCTAAAAGGGGGAAACAAAGTAAAATAATTTTATTCTTATTAGTATTTGTACAGAACATTTCATGATATGAACTGAATGCTACATACAGTAAAACAGCTTTGTGTGGTATGTAATCAGGGTTATTTTAAATGTGTGGGAGTCTTTACACACACAATAGTCACTGAAAAGATATTAAAGAAAAAAAGTACTTTTTAGTAGAAGACAATATATAGGTTTTACAGTATAACGAGAAAAAAGGCTGGACAAAAGCAAGTTTAATGTTCATATGCTGTGATCTTGGGCTGCTGGGGTGGGGAGGGGGATGGGATGTATAATTGCACTGATTATATTACATGTAGAATTAGGACATTTTCTCTTATCTTACAAGAGGGTGAATGTCTAGATTACTACCCTTAACGTACGCTATAAACAGGAGTTTCTGTAATCATGTAGGGTTTAAAAATAAGACAAAATGACAAAAACATGAAAGTGCTAAGCTTCTTACAACTGCAAAGACATTAGTTTGTTTTCCACCAACAAATGTTCAGTGGAGTCGAGATGTCTGCAGCTGAGTGAAATTTACAAATACTCATTGCCGAGTACATTTCCATAGAGGCAAGCTGTCTGCAGGTGCAAGCAGTTAGTCTTGAGAATTCTGACTATTCTTTGTCGAGGGAAACGCAAAAGTTAAAGGAACAATGGCAAGCAGTTCAGTGAGAAAAAAATAAGGTATGACTTACCATAATGTTCCATCTGTGTTGTTGATCTTTATTCATTCATCACTGATTGGATGGCAGTTCCATCCCTGGAACTGAGTCGGCCTTATACCAAGGTCATGCCAGCCAAAAACTCTTGAGCTAAGCTTTTACCCATAATACCATTTTCCCTGTTACCTCAGATCAAGTTTGCCCATTATTAGTAAAGCAGAGGCAGTTTCTGCGCAAGTATCCTAATTTAGAACTTGGACCCAAAGTATCCCCCAGGAGCCTTAGGAGGGGGAAGGAGGGTGGGACGTGATGAATGAATGAAGATCAACAACACAGATGGAATATTATGGTAAGACATAACTTCTTTATCTGCTGTTGTTAATTTTCATTCATTCATCACTGATGGGACAGAGTCCCCAGCTACCCTGTGTCACTTAGGAATATTCTTCCATAAGGGCCGCCCAAGCACCATTGAACCAAAGGAAGCTCTTCCCCTGGAGACCAAATCCAATGTTTAACGAGTTATAAAGGTATGAGGAGTAACCCATATTGTTGCTGCACAGATATCATCCATAGAAGCTCTTGAGTACAACGCCACAGAAGTTACCATTGATCTGGTGGAGTGAACTTTGATTTTCTGTGGTATAGGTCTTTTTCGTGATGATAAATGAAGAGTATACAATCTCTGAGCCATTTAGATAAGTTCACCTTAAAAACTGACTTTCCCATTTTAGGACCAGAGAATGATATAAACAGCTGATCTGATTTGCACATTGTTTCTGTCCAATCTAGATGGAATCTCAACTGTCTGTGTACATCTAACGGCTGCAGACAGTACTCTCCTTTATTTGAAAAATTAGGGAAAAAGAATGGTAGGTCAATAGTCTGGTTAATAGAAAAATTAGAAATTACTTTGGGGAGAAAGGAAGGATTAATCCGGAGTGATACTCTGTCCTTGTGGAAAATTAAATAAAGGTGTTTTATGTATAGAATGTGGAGATTGGAAATATGCCTAGCTGATGTAATGGCCACCAGAAAAAGAGATTTCCATGATAAGAACTTGACACAATTTGCTGCAGGTTCAAAGTGGGGTTGTGTCAAAGAGTGTACGGCTAGTGTGAGGCTCCATGGTTCTATTGGTTGTTTGATTGGAGGTCTAATGTGAGAGACTCCTTTTACAAAAGTTTTACATAGACGATAAGAGATCAAGGAGGAATTCCCAAAGCCATTATAAAAATTTGAAATGGAAGCCAAGTGAACCCGTACAGCTGAGGCTGCAGCACCGTCTTCAAAGAAATTTGACAAGTAATCTAGCACTGCAGCAACTGGGGCTGAGTACGGGTCTAGTTTCCTCTGCTTAGACCAAACTGAAAATCTCTTCCATTTGTTAAGATAAAGTTTTTTGGTTGTTGGTTTGTACGAAGCCAAAATAATGTCACGTACAGGGGAGGAAAGGTTGTTCTGCCTGATGATCAGCGGAAGTGGAGAAACAAAGCTGTCAGCTTGAGACTGGTTAATTTCAGGTGGCTCAACCCTTGGGGCTGAGAAATCAGTTCTGGAGTTAGATCCAGAATCCATGGTCGGCATAGTAGGTGAGGCCAGAGAAAGGGAAACCTAACTTGTCAAGGCCAGTAAGGAGTTCGGGGATCACTTTGCTTTTCAACCGAAGAGCTTTCTTCAAGAATTGGGAAATCAGAGGGATGGGAGGGTAAGCATACAGAAGACCCGTGGGCCAATCATGGGTAACGGCATCCCTCGGGGGAATTAGGGCAAAGCAGTTGCTACATTTGTGGTTTGATGGGGAGGCGAATAGTTCACAGCAAGGCTGGCCCCAATGGATGAAAATTTTCATTGCTATGGACGGATTGAGGGGCCGCTCATGAAGCAGGAGAATACATCTGCTCAGCTCATCTATAATCACGTTGGAATCTCCAGGAATATGCTTTGCTATTAGAAAGCAGTTGGAAGCTATCGCCCATTGCCAAATTCTCATGGCCTCTCAACATAAGGGTAGAACTTGGTTCCTCCTTGTTTGTTGATATACCAGACTACTGACATGTTGTCTGATTGGATGGCAATTGTCCCAGAAGGAAGGACAGACTGAAATGCTTGCAATGCTAAAACCAATGCCCTCAGTTCTAGGACACTGATAGGCAGACTGGCCTCTATTGTGGACCATGTGCCTTGGACTGACATTCCCTGAAAATGCCCCCCACCCTATCAGGGAAGCATTCGTGGTCACAGTGGCTTTGGGCTGAGGAGGATGGAAGGGGCGGCTCCAAAGCTCTGTTTATGGCCTCATTCGCCAAAGTAGGTCCTGTTTCAAAGATAGATTATTCGAATCTGAAAGGACAAAGAGTGATGATTTGGGTACCACTGAGATAATAGAAGCCATTGAAGGAGTCTCATGTGAAGTTTTGCAAGAGGTACCATCGGCATAGAAGCTACCATGGAACCTAGCAGCTGGAGGACTTCCCGTGCTGAAACTTTGTTTTGACAGAGTATCACCCAGAGTTGAAGCCTCAGTCTTTGTAATGTGTGGTCCGGGACAGAGGCTAAACAGGAGTGGGTGTTGAATACTGCTCCTATGAACTCTATGGACTGGGTCGGCATCAGGTTGGATTTCTCCCAATTTATTGGAATTCACAGAAATTTCACCAGGGAACGAGTGTACTTCAGGGCCGTTACCAGTAGATGCGTGGTGGGGACAGTAAGGAGCCAATTGTCTAAATATGGAAACACTCGGAATCCCTGCAGTCTCAAGTGTGCTGTTACTACTGCCATGCACTTGGCAAACACTCGGGGGTTGTGGGGAGTCCAAAAGGAAGTGCATGGAATTAGTAGTGATTGTCTCTCAGCCGGAAGCAAAGCAACCTCCTGGAGTGTTTGTCTATTTTGATGTGGTAATATGCATCCCGAAGGTCCATGGAGCACATCCAATCACCTTTCCCCAAAAAGGGGAGCATGGACTGAACTATGATCATCCAGAATTTCGTTTGGGTGACAAACTTGTTTAACTTGCTGAGTTCCAAAATAGGTCTCCAGTCCCCTTTTTGGCACCAAAAAGAATCTCGAGTAGAATCTGGATCCGCATTGGTCTGGTGGGACTGCTTGGATTTTGAAACAGCTTTTTTATCTCTAGAGCTGCTTCTTCCCTTTGACTGGGTGGAACATCGGGAATTCATCTGGGTGGTTTTGGGTAAAAATCAAAGGGGATGTGGTAGTCTCTGGTTATTACCTTCTGCACCCAAGAGTCAGTGGTTATCGACTGCCAGGCAGTGTGATGCAGAGAGAAAAGTCCCCCAACTGCTTCCAGAGGAAAGCAATCGGGCTGCTCTTCAGAAGCACTGGTAGGGCTGTCTAGAGAAAGAAGCTCTGTGACCCTGGTTACGTGGGCCCCCTTCACCTCGGTAGGGGCATCCTCTGGAAGAGTTACCCCCTCTGCCCCTAGGGGTGAATTCACCACGTGTGTCAAGAAAAGGACCCTGAGAATTCTTGTGCCATAACTTTCCACTCCTCTGATTCCTGGAGAAGGAATGCTGGGGGGGGGGGGTGGAAAAGTGTACACCTATGGCAAAGAGAGTCTTACCGTCCTTCTCACACCTGGCTAGAGTGTCCATCACTTTTGGGCTGAAGAGATAAGATGCCTCAACTGGAGTGTTCAGGAAGGGGTTTGCGAAATCACAAAGGCACATCCAGGCATGAAGTCTCATAACTATGCCTGAACCATCAGCTCTTGCCACCCCTTCAATTGCATGGGATATTAACCTCATGGACGAGTTTGAAATGGATTCCAGGGTTCCGAGATGTGAGGCAGCTTTATCACTCACCTCGTTAGACACCTGTCCTGATACAGTACCAGAGAGTTTGGAGATTAAGTCTCTCTTGAGTCTCGTAAAATGTGCCAAATAGTTCAAGGACTATATGACAAAGGTCGATGAAGCAAAGACTTGCTTTTATAATCTGTCCACCAGCTGGGACTTCCTATTAGGTGAGTGGACAGTCTGGTTCTCCTTGGTGAGCTCCTTCTTCATGGCCGCTGCCACCACTATAGCATCTACTGGTAAACCTTTAGACCAATGTGGGCTCTCCTCAGGGAGGGGGATAGAATTTTACCTGGTCTCTGTGGGATTGGCTCAACAGAGTCAGGATTCTTCCAGGCGCACTGCACCACAAGCTGCACTAACTTGTCTGCAGGCGGGATCACCCAAGAGGTAGATGGATAGGCACGAAAAGACTGCAAGAAGATGGACTCCTTGGAGGAAGGGTTGTTGGGCATCCAGTCACCCCTCTGTTTCAACATTTCAAGGATGTCTCCAAAGGAGGCATCTTCAGGAGGTGACAGTAGGGACCCTTCCACTTCATCATAATACGTATCCTCTGTAACTCGGGGGAGTCTACGTGCTTCCTCTTGCATGACTTTTTCCACAGCACCTCTTCAGTGGGAACTTCTGAGGAGGACTCTGAAGAAGGGGCACCCTGCAGTATGGTTTCCTGTGACTCCTGTACCCAATGTCCAAACCGGTGGCTTGTGTCAGCTGCAGCTCAGGGGGAGGGGACACTTTGGGTTCTGATGAAGTTGGTTTGCTTCCAGAAGCAAGACCCCTCTCTATCTCCCAGAAAGCAGGCCCGCCAGAAGAGGGATGGGTGCCCAGAACCAAGAAAGACAATCTCGAACCGGGGTTACACCCCGCTCTGTCGAGCCTGTTCCCGAGAGAGGAGCCTCAAGAAGCATCAGTGCCGACAGAAAGTACAGTTGTGTACACTTAGCATAAATGTAAAAGTTAGAGTGTATTCACTGTTGCAGTCATCACATCTGAGCTGTCTGCCTGCAGGTAGCCCTCAGCCGGCCTGAATACCACAGTATTCGGATTTCTGCATCAGGTGCTGTCGCTTCTTCCATGATGTCAGTTCATCAGGGGTATAAAACATGCAGCCGACGGCATTACATCAGTTTTTCTTGTCCCACATGTCAGGTGCCCCTACAATAGGAAGCAATTATATGGTATGAAACATCCCCAGCAAAAAGCAAATACACATGATATAATATATGCCAACCAAAAAGGAAAGGCAAAAGTCAAGAGAAGTCAGGGGGCTGGAGGGAGGGTAACCAGGACTGCAACAGTGAATACACTCGAACATCTACATTTATGGTAAGTGTACACAACTGTACTATGTTCTTCATGTTTCAGTGTTGCAGTCATCACATTTATTGATTCCCAAAGCTAAGGAAAGGTGGAGGTAGTTAAAGAGCATTAGGGCTAGCAATTAGGTCCTGCAAGACTGCTGTGGCAAATCCAGCTCTGGATTTAGAAAAGATAGGCAAGGCAGGTGGTAATGCTTGGTGAAAATATGTAAAGAAGTTGCAGCTTCCAGGATGTCCCTGGTAGGGACTAAACTGAGAAATGCCGTAGAGGTAGATGCAGCCATGGTGGAATGTGATCTTATCCCCTGTGGGGTAGGTTTTTCATAGTGCTTGTAGCAGAAATGGATGCAATGGGCTATCCATTTGGAAATGGTTTGCTTTGAAATGGCCTTCCCCTCTGCCCCTGCAACAAAGCTAACTAGCAGCTGGTCAGATTTTTTGAGAGGCTTAGTCCTGTCCAAATAGAATCTAAGCTGTCTGTGCACGTCCGGAAAATGCAGTATCCTTTCCCCTTTATTTTGAGGATTAGGGAAAAAAGTAGGCAAATGAATGGACTGGTTTACAGCCACACTAGACACCACCTTGGTCATAAAGGATGGATTAGTCTTGAGGGAAACCCTGTCTGCATGGAAGATAATGAAGGGTTCCACTGCCATGAGGACCTGCAGTTCAGACACTCTTCTTGATGAAGTGATGGCTAGATGTAGGGCTGTTTTACAAGAAAGGAATTTCAACCCTGCTGTAGCAGCTGGTTCAAAGGGGGACTGAGTTTTTCCAATATGAAGTTAAGGTGCCAGGCTGGAGTGGGAGCTCTCCTAGGGGCTCTTAAATTTTTGGCCCCTCTAAGGAATTGTTTTAGCAGGAAGAGGGTGTGGCTCAGTATTATAATGTGCTAAAATGGCAGAGGCACGAATCTTAATTGAAGAGAAAGATAGGCCCTTGTGGAGCATTTCTGTTAAATAATCTAGAATATGAGGTAAGCTGAGCACCATTGTTTCCATCCTCTGAGCGTGGCTTTAGGAGCAGTACCTTTTCCACTTTTCTGAATAGGATTTTCTAGTGCTAAGCCTCCTTGCCTCTAGAATGACATCCAGCACCTGCTTACTTAGGGTTGCTAGAGGTGAGCTCAGGGAATTAGCCAGGCTGCAAGGTTCAGGGTTTGAAGCCAAGGGTGCAGAATCTGGCCCGCCTGCTGGAACAGCACGGAAGGGGTCTGAGGCAGGTGCCATGGTTGCAGCATTGTCAGACTGCGCAAAAGGGGGTACCAGTGCTGGCGTGGCCAGTCTGGTGCAATCAGTATTGTCCTTGGCTTTTTCTGTTTGATCTTTAGTAGAACCTTCGAGAGGAGAGGCAGAGGGGGAAAGGCATAAACTGAGAGGCTTTCCCGGATAAAGGACAGGTTTATCCACTTTCCATGCTTGACTGTGGGGAGTTCTGGTGCAGAATTTGTTCAACTGGTAGTTCTGAGGAAAGGCAAACAGGTCTACCTCTGGTGTCCCCCATCTGTTCCTCAAGAGCTTGAATACTTTTTGTTCCAGTTTCCATTCGTGTGGGTCCATGAGATTTCTGCTTAAGTCATCTGCCAGTGAATTTAGTTTGCCTAGCAGGAATTGAGCTTGTAGGTTCACCTGGTAGCTCAAGGCTGTGTTCCACAGAGCCATGGCTAGTCTGCAGAGTGGGTAGGAATGGGTACCCCTCGCTTGTTTATGTACCACATAACTGTGGTGTTGTCTGCCTTTATCAATAGTTGGCCTGGAAGAATAAGGTCTTTGAAGGCTGTAAGAGCATTCTGTACAGGTAACATTTCTTTTCGATTGATATGCAGGTGCATCTGTTTTGGGTTCCATTTGCCCTGAATGCATTGCCCTGCCATGTGAGCCCCCCATGCATGGTCTAATGCGTCGGTTGTTAGGGTTTGGGCGGCAAGGGGTAGAGTGAAAGGGAGTTCCTTGCTGTGATAGCAAGGAACTCTACCCTTAGACAAGGAATGATAGGAATCATTGTTTCCAGGTCTTGAGAATGTTGACACCATAGACTTTTTAGATAACATTGAAGTTTCCTCAAATGCAGTCTTGCATATGGAATTAACAGAATGCAAGAGGCCAGGAACCCCATGGCTTGCGGGATTTTCCTTGCAGATAGCCATTTTATTTTCCTGACTGACTTCTTCGAATCAGTCTCCAGAGCAGTGGACGAGGGTAAGGCAGTTCACACAGCCTATCTGGAACTTGCCAAGGCCTTCAACACCATCCCCCACTCTGGAATCATAGATAAACTGGGCATAAATCCATACGTCACTAGATGGGTTGACGACTGGCTTACTGACAGAACCCAGACTGTAAAAGTAGCAGACTCCAAATCCAGCTCCAGACAAGTGACAAGTGGAGTACCTCAGGGTTCAGTCTTGGGACCGCTCTTGCTTGGTATCTACTTCTCTGAAGTACAGGCCAACACTAAGGGACTCTGGCTAACAAAGTTCGCAGATGACTGCAAACTGGGAGCAATTATTGAATCCCCAAATTATGTGGATATTCTACAAAAGGGCCTTACAGATGTTTGGTGCCAGAGCCATGGGCTCAAGCTTAATGCCAAGAAATGTATAGTTATCCCCTTTGGGAAAAAACATGTACCCATGAATTACCACACAGGTGGCAGTATACTAAACACCGAAAAGTGTGATGAGGGACTTGGGGACACAGGTGGACAGTGGTCTCACCTTCGATAAAGTACAGTTTTGTACCTACCATAAATGTAGATGTTCGAAGATCCACATTGCTGCAGTCCTTACATATGGGGTAGTCCGCTGTCCTCGGTCGGCCCGAATACCAAAGTATAAGGCTGACGTCGGTCAAGGCGCTTAAAACTGACATCAGGACGTCAGGGTACAAAAGCGCATGACCGACGTCATATCCTCAGTCTTTTCTTGCCCCAGATGTCAGAAGGCCCTAAAAAGAAAGGCCAAAACCAAAAGACAGCAAAAAACCAACCAACCACCCCTGCACTAATCCTATTTACAATATTTACAATATTCACAACCCAAACCACACAACCGCCTCTAACTACAGAGGGAAAGGAGGGTGGGTAAATTGGACTGCAGCAATGGGGATCTTCAAACATCTACATTTATGGTAGGTACAAAACTGTACTATGTTCTTCATCTCACATTGCTGCAGTCCTTACATATGGGTAGAATCCCAAAGCAGAGGTAAGGGAGGATGGCAAAACTATAAAGCATTAGGAGCTGCCAAAATGCCCTGTAAAATTGCAGTGGCAAAACCAGCCCTAGATTTAGAGTAAAGTGGAAGGTGGTAATGCTTAGAGAAAGTATGCACTGAACTCCAAGTAGCTGCCTCCAAAATATCTTTAGTTGCCCCCCCCCTTAAAAAAGCTGTAGAAGTGGCAGTAGCCCTAGTGGAATGAGGCCTAATCCCAGCTGGAATCTCCTTACCATGATGGGAATAACAGAAAGCAATACAAAACCCAATCCACTTAGAAATAGTTTGTTTTGAAACAGGCTTGCCCTGAGAACCCAAAGCAAATGAAACAAATAACTGCTGAGACTGCCTGAACCCTTTAGTTCTGCTCAAATAATATCGCAACTGCCTGTGTATATCCAAAGTGTGCAAAATCTTTTCCCCTTTATTTTGGGGGTTTGCATAAAAAGTAGGCAAATGAATAGTTTGGTTTAAAGCCACACTAGAAACAACTTTAGGCATAAAGGAAGGATTAGTACGTAAAGATACCCTATCCTTATGGAAAATTAAGAAAGGCTCAACCGCCATAAGGGCCTGTAATTCAGAAACCCTTCTCGCAGAGGTAATGGCCAACAAAAAAGCAGTCTTCCATGATAAATATTTCAACTCGGCAGTAGCTGCAGGCTCAAAAGGTTGTAGAGTGAGTTTCTCCAACACAAAATTGAGATCCCAAGCAGGAGTAGGAGCTCTTCATGGGGGTCTTATATTCTTTGCCCCTCTAAGGAATTGTTTAAACAAAGGATGAGAAAACAATGGTGGGTCACAGTCATAGTGAGCAGAAATTGCTGCAGCATGAACCTTAATAGAGGAGAAGGACAAACCTTTGTCCAGTAACTCAGTAAGATATTGAAGAGCCACACTTAAATTAGGCTTAGAAACATCAAATTCCTTTGCTGTACTCCAAAATAAAAATCTCCTCCATTTATCTGCATACACTTTCCTTGTACTAGGCCTTCTGGCCTCCAAAATAACATTCAAAACTTGCTGTGGAAGCTGAGACCCTCCAGGGTTTAAAACAGAATATGCCAGGCTGTTAGATGTAGAGAGTGAAGTTTGACATTGAGTAAATGACTGTTCTCCTGAGACAGCAGGTGTGGAATCGAAGGCAAAGGCCATGGAGGCTCCCGTACCAGACTTCTCAGTAATGGGTACCAGTGCTGTCAAGGCCAATCTGGAGCTATCAAAATCATCTTTGGCTTGTCCTGTCTGACCTTCAGGAGTACCTTTGGGAGGAGAGGCAGAGGTGGAAAGGCATACACATGAAGATTGCTCCAATTGAATGAGAGAGCATCCACTTTCCAAGCTGTGGGATGAGACCTTTTTGTGCAAAACTTTGGCAGCTGGTAGTTTAGTGGAGAAGCGAACAGATCTATGGAGTTCCCCATAACACTGTCAATTTCTGAAATACATGAGGATCCAATTTCCACTCGTGGGGATCCATAATTTGTCTGCTCAACACATCTGCTAAGGAGTTCTGTGCTCCCGGCAGAAACCTTGCCTGAAGATTTAGCTGTAAACTGAGAGCAGTTTCCCACAAAATCATTGCTTGTCTGCATAGAGGATAAGAATGCGTTCCCCCTTGCTTGTTGATGTACCACATGACAGTTGTGTTGTCTGTTAGAACCAACACCTGCCCTGGAAGAAGTAAATCCTTGAAAGCTATTAATGCAAATTGGACTGCTAACATCTCCTTCAAGTTGATATGTAGATGTTGAAGTCTGGCAGGCCACGTGTCTTGTACCCACTTTCCATTTAGATGAGCTCCCCAAGCTTTGTCTGAGGCATCTGTCGTTAGAATCTGACTCGCCTCTGGCCGGGTCACAGAGAGTCCCTTGTTTAGGTGACATTCCTGAGCCCACCACAAAAATTCCTTTTGAATGCAAGGTATTATCTGAATGACAGTGTCCATATCTTGGCAGTGCTGTGTCCATACATTTTTGAGATACCATTGTAGCTTCCTCATATGCAGTTTGGCATTGGGAAGCACCAGAATACAAGATGCCATGAACCCCAAGGCTTGAAGGACTGTCCTTGCAGTCAGCCTGGACTGATGAGACAATTGATGGAAGTAAAGAGAAAGATTCTTTTGCTTGTCCGGGGTCAAAAAGGCCATCTGGGATGCTGTATTCAGTCTCACACCCAGAAAGCACATGTCCTGAGAGGGTACTAGACTGGACTTTATTTCGTTCACAGAATACCCTAGGCATCTTGGCACTGCTATCACATACTGTAAATGATGAAGAAGTTCGTCCTTTCCTTGGGCCAGAATCAGGCAATCGTCCAAATAAGGATAGATCTGTATTCCTCTTAGCCTGAAGAAAGCTATCACTGGAGCCAGAACCTTCGTGAACACTCTGGGCGCAGTAGATAAGCCAAAGGGCAATGCAGAGAACTGATAATGAGAAGTCCCAGCCCGAAAACGCAGATACTTTCTGCAACTGAGCCTGATAGGAACATGAAGGTAAGCCTCCTTGAGATCCAGAGTCACCATCCAGTGATCTTTGCCCAGCAGAGGTAAAAGCTGTTGTAACGTCAACATTTTGAACTTGGGAATGTCCAGATATGTGTTGAGGATAGATAAATCCAAGATTGGTCTCCACGTGTTCCCTTTCTTTGGTACTAGGAACAGGCGAGAATAAAATCCTAGGCCCACTTCTGGCAGAGGGACCGGTTGTATGGCCCCTATTTGAAGTAGCAGAGAAATTTGTTTGTGAGCCTCTAGTCTTTGCTGAGGAGGAACGTCCGGCATGCCTTTGAAAGGAGGCAAGGTATGGAAATAAAACTTGTAACCTCGGTGTATGATATCCAATACCCATTTGTCTTGGGTAATCAAATTCCAATTTTCCTTGAAGAGTGCCAACCTTCCTCCCAAAGGAGCTGCCAGGCAAGAAGGATCTGGCAGCTGAAAAGGTAGGTCATTGGGCCTGTTTACGAAAGGACTGGCCCCTGCCCTCACCCGAAGATTGTGCAGGTGAACTCTCTGTTCTAGGTCTGAAAGAACTCTGAGCTCTGCCCCTACCACGCCTAGATCTACCCCTCGACTGAGAATCATAAGAAGGATACGTCCACCCCTTAGCAGGCCAATTCCTACTAAACTTTGGAGGCTGTACTTGCAAAAATCTTTAACAGCCTGCATGGACTTAGCCTTGTCTTCCATTTTCTTCAAGACTGACTCCACAGGTGAACCAAACAACACATCAGACTGTAAAGGAGCATCCAAAATCCTTGTCTTAACATGGTCAGATAAATTCTGATCCCTCAGCCATGCGTGCCTGCGAAGAACTGAACCAGTGGCAGCCACCCTAGACGAGGCCTGTACAGCATCAAAACCACATTGTAAAGAATGCTTACCCACCTGCTCTGAAACATGCACCAAATCTTGCAACTCCTTACACTCAATGCCTTCCGCCAGAGCATCCACCTTAGACTTCAATTGAGAAAGAAGATAGTTTTGATATTTCAACATATGAAACTGGCAATTCAAAGCCCTCATAGCTAGGGTAGAAGATGTATAGACTTTCTTTCCCCATCTATCCAAAGCTCTGGCCTCTTTATCTGGAGAAACCGGATTTTTTACAACAGAGGCCTTGACACCCTTAGGTCCCTGACTAACAGTTTCTGGGTCCGCCCTAGGACTCTTATAAAGATATTTATGAGCCTCAGGCACCCTGTAATACCTATCCGGTTTAACAGGAGCAGGAGGCAGAGAATCAGGATTAAGTGAAGCCTCTGCAAACACATCTTCCACAACATCCAGAACAGGAGGTATAGCCAAGGGCCTATGCTGGGGCAAAAGCAAAAATTCCCTAAGCCTCTTCCTGGAATCAGAGAAGTCCTGACCTTCCCACTTAAAATGTTCCCTCATGGAATGAAGAGTCTCTGAAAAAGAAAAATCCTCTGGAGGAGAAGCAGAAGGAGTCGAATCATCTGCATCAGAATCAGAATAAGGAGAGTACTCCTGCAAGTCTTCAGCCAAGACTCAGAAACATCCAAGCCTGCTCAAAACTCCCCAACTCTGGCTCCACCCTAGGCCTCTTATCAGGAGGGGCAAAGAACCTCTAATCAGAGTAATCAAATCTTCTGCCATTTTAAGCATGTGCTTCTTGGGCACAGACCCTGCTGCACTAGGAGTGACACCAACAGAAGCTAAACCTGGCCTGCCTCTGGGAGAAGCCTTGGAAACAGAAGGAGAGGGCCTAACCACCCTAGGAAGGGAGGGGAGTACAGTAACTTGGGAAGCCCCTTCAGCCTGACCTGCCTCCTGAGAGGCCACATCCTGCAATATCAAAGTCTCCCCTGGGACTCCAGAGAAGCCTCCGCCGGAACCACCGGTTCCACTGACGCCTCTAAAGAACCGACGTCCGGAACGGACGACTCTTCTTGCCTGGGTTTAACTGCTTTGTCTTTGCGCTTCTTCGAAGAAGCGGCCGGAGAATCCGACAGCATATTATAATTGCACCGCTTCCCGAAGACCAGCCTAGCACAATCTAACCTTCTCTTAATAGTGCGCTTATTGAACCTAGCACAAAAGCGACACCCAACAACGTCGTGCTCAGGCCCCAAACAAGGAATACACAAAGAATGATAATCCCTATGCGGTATCTGTTTCCCACAAGAAATACAGTTATTCACTTTTTCTGACATCCGGTAAAACACTGAGGCAAGAAAAAACCAAAATATTCCCCAACGGGGTACTTAGCCAACTTTGATTCGGTCTGAAACTCCGAACTCGAAAAATTTTAGAACGCCGAACGGCACTTGCAACGCTGCTTCTGCATCGGACCATGCGGCAAAAAAGACTGAGGATATGACGTCGGTCATGCGCTTTTGTACCCTGACGTCCTGATGTCAGTTTTAAGCGCCTTGACCGACGTCAGCCTTATACTTTGGTATTCGGGCCGACCGAGGACAGCGGACTACCCCATATGTAAGGACTGCAGCAATGTGAGATGAAGAACATCCACATTGCTACAAAAGTCAGGAAATCCTTCTATGTGGCACACCTCATCACTAAGGGCTTTTCATCCAGAAAAAAAGGAGGTCATTGTCCCACTGTACTCCCTCATTAGACCCATTATAGAGTACAATGCCTCATTTGGTATGTACCTCACAAGACATCTGCAACAGCTAGAAAGGCCGCAGAAATACCTCACTAAAAGAATCACAGGCTTAAAGCAGATTCCCTATACTGACCATCTAAAAAAACTCCAGGTATACTCTGTGGCATATTGTCTACTCAGAGACGATCTCTGCTTAACATACAAGGCCATGTCAAACCCGGAGTTGTTGGACATGCTCCACAGAAATCCCAATCCCTCAGAGCCACACGCTTCAAGGATCTAAACCTTGTCATCACAATGAACAAAACATGCTGGAGTGATAGGTTCCCGACCCAGAGACTCCCCATACTCTGGAATAGACTGTCCATACATGTCGAGCAGAGCACCTCCTTGGCGCTCTTCAAAAGGAACCTTGATGATTGGATGGGAGATAGGAAATTCACCCCGGGGATCACGTCAGTAGCCCTGCTAGAGAGGGGTCCAGGGAAGTAAATATTGCAGCAAGAAATATCCAGGGAATTGTTATGGCGAGGCTTGTACAGGCCCTAGGGACAATAGCCTAGTACCAACCTATGAATAGTTTGAAGCAGGTTGTCAAATAAAGTTGTTTCTCTAGAGTGAGGAATGCCATCTGGGAAGTTGTGTTCAAGCTTGCTCCCAAGAATACAATCTGTTGGCAAGGTTATAGGTGCGATTTCTTCTCGTTGATGGTGTACCCCAGTGAGGTTAGAAGTCTCTTTACAAATGCAGGTGTTGTAATAGCAAGTCCGGACTCTCTGCCTGAATCAGGCAATCGTCCAAGTATGGGTAAATCTGAATATTTCTCTACCTGCAAAATGCAATGGCTGGAGCTAGGCACTTTGTGAATACCCTGGGTGCAGTAGATAAGCCAAAGGGAAGTGCAGAGAACTGATAGTGCATGGCGCCTGCCCTGAAACGTAGGTATTTTCTGCAGGATTCCCTTATTGGGATGTGCAGGTAAGCTTCTTTTAAGTCTAGGGTTGCCAGCCAGGCATCCTTGGCTAGCATAGGAAGAAGCTGTTGAAGAGTTAGCATTTTGAATTTTGGAACCACCAGAAAGGTGTTGAGCATAGACAGGTCCAGGATAGGACACCAGGAGTTTTCTTTTCTGGGAACCAGGAACAGACTTGAATAAAAACCTTGTCCCCTTTGTTCTAATGGGACAGTCTGAATAGCCCTGATAATGAGGAGAGAGAGAGCGAGCACTTGTTTTAGGGCCTCCACCCACTGATTTGGGGGGAGGTCTGGCAATCCACCTGGGGTTGGGAGTGAGTGGAAGTGGAATCTGTAACCTAGGAAAACTATGTTTAAAACCCACTTGTCTTGGGTAATGAGTTCCTAGTTTTTTGCATGTAGGGCGAGCTTTCCTCCCAAGGGAGCAAGCAGTTGAGTAAGGCTTGGAAGAGTTAAGGATAAGTCATTGTGCCATTTTTCCATGGGGGGGTAGCTTACTACTCCCCCCTGCTTTGGAAGTGGGAACCCTCCACTGCTTAGATCTGTGCACAGCGTGAGACTGAAGTCTTGGTGGTCTGCTGCTCCTGGGTTTGGACTGAGAAGGCCTGGAAGGTACTGGAAAGGATCAGTTCTTTGAAAACCAATGCCTACTGAATCTAGGTGGCTGTACTTGTAACAAATCTTTAACAGTTTGCATAGATTTAGCTTTTTCCTCCATCCTTTTGAGGACTACTTCTGCTTTGTTGCCAAAAAGGCACTCTTGGTTTATAGGTGCATCCAGTAATTTAGCTTTAACATGATCTGGCAAGTTTTGTTCCTTAAGCCAAGCATGCCTTCTAAGTACAGACCCAGTGACCGCAGCCCTGCAAGATGCTTCTAAAGCATCAAAACCACATTGCAAAGTATGTTTACCAACTTGTTCAGCAGAATGCATTAACTCTTGTAAATATTTGTGTTCAGCTCAGTCAGGAATCAACATCATTTTCTGTTTAAGTAGTCCCATAATATGCTGCTGATACTTTAACATATGAAGCTGGCAATTTAAAGCCCCTAATGGCCAAAGTAGCAGAAGTGTATACCCTCTTACCCCATCTGTCTAAAGCTCTAGAATCCCTATCAGAAGGGGTAGGATTTTCGGCAACAGTCGCCTTAATGCCTTTTGGTCCTTGGGAAATGGTCTCTGGATCCGCAGTAGGATTCCTGAAGAGGAATTTGTGAGAGTCAGGTACTCTGTAGTACCGGTCAGGTTTCCTGGGAGCTGGAGGCAAAGTGTCTGGGGTAAGGCTGGATTCCAAGAAAACATCATCTACAATCTCCAGAACAGGAGGGATAGCTAGAGGCCTGTGTTGAGCCAGGTTTAAAAATTCCCCAAGTCTCTTTTTGGACTGAGAATAGTCCTGGCTTTCCCAGGGATATGTAACGTTTCACCAAAAAAAGAATCTTCTAGAGGGGAAGCAGAGGGAATGGAATCCTCTGCATCAGAATCCTCATAAGTAGATAAGGGTAAATCTTGATAGTCAGAAGGAACAGAGACATCAGATACCTGATCAGAAGAATCAGAAAGAAAATCAGTTCTAGGTCTCTAAGAGGGGGAAGGCTGGCTTCCCCTAGTTAAGGTAATAAAGTCTTCAGCCATTCTAATTGTTTGTTTTTGAGGCACATGGGCCTGAGAATGCACTTTGGTCATCAGTTTTCTAGGTGTAGTGCGAGCTTTAGGCATAAGGAATTCGGTATTCTTAGCTTGAAAAGAAGTCGTCGGTTTAATATGAAAATCGATAGGCCTGAATACACCCTCAGAAGCTGGTGCTTGCACAGTGGCTCCGGACCCATCCAAGGTAGAGAGACATCTGCAGGTTCCATAGTCGAAGAAGCATCTTGCAGCATACCGGACTCCGATTGGGTCTCAGTAAACGCTGCGAATCTGTAATAGCGGTTATCAGGGGCTGCGAAAGCGCCTCACTGAGTACCCGTGGACTGGCGACTAGCTTAACGGAAGCGTCGTCAGCAGTTTTGGACCTATGCGGTCTGTCTCTGTCTTTATCCTTACTTTTTTTGGAAGAGTACGGAGATTGAGAACGAAAGTATTTAGCTACAAAAATAGCCCGACGATGAATAGTTTGGGCAGTGAACAAGGCACAAAACCATCAGTAAGGGACGTCGTGGTCTTGGCCTAAACAGGTGACGCAGTAAGAATGAAAATCTCTATGAGGTATTTGCTTTCCACAGGCAAGACAATTGTTAATTTTTTCTGAGATCGGTTAGAGCACGAAAATAGGATCCCCAATGGGGTACTTATCTTTTTGAAGACTTTAGGTCTGAAACTAGAATACAAAAATTTCAGGAGTCGTCTGACTGGCACTTGTGAGCTGCTTCCGCTTCGGGCACCGCATGGCAAGAAGGACTGATGTAACGGCATCGGCTGTATGTTTTATACCCCTGATGACCTGACGTCATGGAAGAAGCAACAGCACCCGATGCAGAAATCCAAAGAGTCTGGTATTCTGGCCGGCTGAGGCCTACCTGCAGGCAGATAACCCAAATGTGATGATTGCAACAGTGAAACATGAAGAACATCTCCTGGCACCATGAACGGAACCGCAGACACACTCGGGACCGTACTCGGCATCAATGAGCCTGCAGCCTAACCCTGAACCTGAGGAAGACCTGGCTCCGAAAGAACCGAAAGCCAAAGGGTCAGTTCTGGTGCCAGAGTGAGGGCCACTAATAGCACAAGAGTGGGTACTGAAGGAGGCAGTGTTGTAGGCTTTGAAACCTGCAAGGAGGTCAAAGAAGGAGAGTAGGATGGAGTCCGTGGAGAAACATTCCCAATTCCAACAGGTGGATGGAGGAATCCCCCTGGCTGTTAGCAGTTGATCCACAAGGCGCACCACATCAAGTTCAGAAAGACTCCTGGTGGATCTAGTCGATATCCCCGATGGGGGCTCTGGCCACTCAAGGAAGGGGCTATATATCTGTCCCTTTATATCTGTCACAGAAAGGGGTCCAGCGACGGGGAGTATCGGGTCCATGTTGTGGTGTCCAATGGCACCGCTGTCTCTCGAGTTTGGAGATGGGCAGTAATGGAACATCTAGAGCAGTCATGGGTACCGTAGATGAACTTGGTGATGTACCGGCACTCGGTACGGAAAAGGGTGTGGAGGTAGTTATTGAAGGCTCAGCCAAAAACAGGGCCTTAGCCATGGATACCGAAGGCATGCTTGGTGCTGTAGCCCTCGGTACTGAGGAGGATGCAGTAATTTGTAATTAGAAGGTGCCGTAACCGGTGCCGAAGGCATAAGGACAGTAGACGAAACTGAGGTCGGTGTCGTAGGGACTGGCTTCAGCACCGATGACACTTTAGGCATTTTTGGTTTATGGGGCTTATCCAAATCACCAGAAGGTGAAGAAGGTACAGAATGAGGGATTTTCTTTTCTTTCTTAGGTGGGGGAGAGTGCTCCGACACAGAAAGAACCTCTGAAAAGGGCGTCTTAAGGAGTCCTTCAAAATTAGCTCGTTTTTCCATTCATTCAAAGTATGGGCACCAAACCTTTTACAAATATAACACAGAGGCTGCACCGAAAGATGGGGCACCCCAAACAATACACACAGTCCTCATGAGCATCGCTGTTTGGCATTTTTCTACTACATTTCAGGCCTTGCTTAAAACCTGACATGCCTTTCTTTTCAGACATATTTGCACACACACAATAAAGAATAAACAACTAAAGAGGAATTTATATATATATATATATATATATATAAATTAACCACAAAAAGGAGCGAAATGGCTTTGCAGTAAAAAATCCAGTTCCCAATGTAAAATAACAAAAACAAAAACAGCAAACCTCTATTTCCAAAGTAAAACAGCTTTTTCAGCTCATAAAAGTAGTATGCTGCAAAGTAAAGCAAGTGTAGCTGGTTCTTCAACCCAAAAAGAATCGCACAAAAGTATAATCCAAACGAGAACTTTAATAGCTAGCTAGAGTTAAGCGCTTTCACCAAATGGCTTTTTCAAAACTTCAACAACTGCCATTAAAACAAAGCATTTAAATATACAATGGAAGAAGTTCATTGGTGCACATGACATAGTTAATTGACTTAAACTCTAGTTCATTTACATATATACAGAAATCCTTCTGATATACTTCTAAAATACATTTAAAAAAGCTAAGATAGTTTATTCATCATAATACAGAAGGACATAGTATAAATACACATCTATGACCTAAAACAAATGTAAAATGAGACAGTGAAATGTTATAAAAAGTTATAAAACATCCATAGTGTAGCATGAAGAGGAAGAAAGGGGTAAAATACGATTGATTCAAGTGTAACTATATAAAAATGCTCCATAAAAGTCTATATAAGTCTATATGTGCAACAGGGTTCAGATACATGATAGTACATGAATTAAAAAGTAGTGCAGGTAGGTATGTGTATAAAAAGGGGGGGGGGCCACAAAGTGTGTTACAATCTTACCTATTTACAAAAACAAGCCTTAGACAATCTCAGAAATGACCTCTCAATAGTTATAAGACCAGCTGATAAGGGAGGCCCCATAGTGATTTTAGACTCCACTAGATACATCAGTATGATGGATTCTATGTTAAGTGATGGAACATTCTATGGTAATATAAGCCTTTTAGAGGTTGGTACGAAAGTCTTCCAAGTCTATGACACTCTAGATGACCTCCATCGTAGTCATATTATTTCGGATACCCTATTTGAATATCTTAGAGTTAGGAATCCCTTGATACCAGTAATACAAGGCTTACAAGATTCACAAGTCATTGACTTCCCTCCTGAGACCTATTGTAGCAGGGCAAGGATGGCTAACTGAGCCTTTTTCTATTCTACTAGAATATTTTCTTAGACCTTTAGTGGATAGTAATAAATTTATCCTTAAAGATAGCAAACAGTTTTTGCTTGACTTGTATGAGTTTACTGCTACACTGAAAGATAGGGAACCATTTTACTGGTTACACTTGACGTTACTAGTCTCTTCACTATGATTCCTAACCAAGAAGGTATGTTAATGTTTCAAAGATATATTCGTAGTAAATCTAATTTTGAAGAAGGGACAGTGGACCTACTTTCTTTATTTTTAGAGATTGTTCTTGAGAACAATATGTTTATTTTGGAAAGGAGATCTATATACAGAAGATGGCGTAGCTATGGGCACTTCATGTGCCAATAGCTACGCCAACATTGTGATGGCAGACTGGGAGGAGAATTTCTTTTTCCGTTAACTTTATTCCAGAAATATGTGGGTTACTACAGACGGTTCGTAGATGACCTCTTTTTATCTGGAAAGGAGATGAAGCATCCCTTCTGGAATTCTTTGATTCCATTAATGGACTAACGGATTTCTTGAAATTTACTATTAATTATTCCAGTATTGAAATATCATTTCTAGATGTCCGCATAAATAGATTACCTAGTGGTTTATTAAATACATCAGTGTATAGGAAACCCTGTTTTAGGAATACACTGTTGCATCGACATAGTATGCACCCCAGATATGTTTTTGAGAACATTATGAAAGGGCAGTTTATGCGAGCATCAAGGTTGAACCCATGCCCCTCAGGACATTCCAAAGAGATTGAATCACTTACAAATAGATTTTTGGAACGTAAATATGTGATGAGAGACATAGATAGGAATAGGAATCAGGTTGACAAGTTGAGAGACACAGTGGCTAAACCTTATTTTTCAAGGAAAGAAGCATCTGAAGCAGTACCAGCTATCAGTAGGGGTGATAATGTTAAGTTGTCCTTATTTTACTCTAGAGATGTTGACAAGATCAAGGAGATAGTACATAGACATTGGGGAATCCTTGGATTGGATGACCAAATCTTAGAAGTAGTAGGTGATAATCCAAGGTTTGTCTATAAGAATAAACCCAATCTAAAAGGACCTTATGCCATCGCCCTTTAGTAGAACATGGTTACCAGAAACCAAGATCTGACCATAATACAATATCCTGTCAAAATTGTAATCAATGTCAATATATAGACAACAGTGACACTTTTAAACATTCGACAACAGAAAAATTTTTACTTTAATACTGGCACCAATTGCACCAGCAATAATGTTGTATATATTGCTAAGTGTGTCTCTTGTCCGGTATTTTATGTAGGCAAGACTTGTAGACAACTTAGAGAACGTATAAGAGAACATGTTTACAACATTAGGATAGCATCTGATCATAATGCACTTGCCAGACATGTTAGAAATACAGGACCTGACCATTACTTTAACTTTAGTGTACTACAACAAGTTGAACCTAATCTCAGAGGTGGAGATGTTGATTCACATGTATTGGAATGTGAACTGAGATGGATTGTCCGCCTTAGAGCGGAAAAATTCCCTGGTGTCAATGATAGAGTCCAGGTTAAACCATTACTACGTAAGAAAAGGGTTTTTAGACCCCCTACTTAGTTTTTTCTCCCTTCCCATACACACGCCTACCTGTATCACCATTGTCTACTGAGGTGGATTGTCCCCCCTCTCTGAGCAGACATTTTCCCTGGTGTCATTGATGGAGTTCAGGTTTTACCTTTTACTGTGTAAGCAAAATGTTTTTAGTTTACACACTTAGTTGCCTCCCCCCCCCCTTTTTATACACATACCTACCTGCACTACTTTTTAATTCATGTACTATCATGTATCTGAACCCTGTTGCACATATAGACTTATATAGGCTTTTATGGAGCATTTTTATATAGTTACACTTGAATCAATCGTATTTTACCCCTTTCTTCCTCTTCATGCTACACTATGGATGTTTTATAACTTTTTATAACATTTCACTATCTCATTTTACATTTGTTTTAGGTCATAGATGTGTATTTATACTATGTCCTTCTGTATTATGATGAATAAACTATCTTAGCTTTTTTAAATGTATTTTAGAAGTATATCAGAAGGATTTCTGTATATATGTAAATGAACTAGAGTTTAAGTCAATTAACTATGTCATGTGCACCAATGAACTTCTTCCATTGTATATTTAAATGCTTTGTTTTTAATGGCAGTTGTTGAAGTTTTGAAAAAGCCATTTGGTGAAAGCGCTTAACTCTAGCTAGCTATTAAAGTTCTCGTTTGGATTATACTTTTGTGCGATTCTTTTTGGGTTGAAGAACCAGCTACACTTGCTTTACTTTGCAGCATACTACTTTTATGAGCTGAAAAAGCTGTTTTACTTTGGAAATAGAGGTTTGTTGTTTTTGTTTGTTATTTTACATTGGGAACTGGATTTTTTACTGCAAAGCCATTTCGCTCCTTTTTGTGGTTAATTTATTTATGATACACTGTCGTCTGAATTAGGAGCGTTTACCTTTTACTGCAAGCAACTTGTTGCCTGGTTTTAATATATATATATATATATATATATACATATATATATATATATATATACATATATATATATATATATATATATATATATATACATACATACAGAGAGAGAGAGAGCGCAAGTTCGCTTTTTTGTTTTTTTTGTTTTGTTTTTTGGAAAGGAGAACAAATATCAGCAATGGTATTCAAGTGCTATCACAAGGGTAGGGAGGAAGGACCATACCACCAATGGTACTTAGGTTACCGAAAGGTAATTAAGAAAAAAGTAGTCAATAGGAAGTGTAAAAGCTAGCAACATACAAAGTTAGACTAAAACAAGAAAGAGTACAAGAAAACTCCTATCAAACGCTATAAAATATCAAAAATGTTCGACTTAGCTGAGAGCTGGCTTGAATGTGGCATTACAGCTATGCAGCAAACGAGATCTGAGGTAACAGGGAGAAGGGTATTATGGGTGAAAGCTTAGTTCGAGAGTTTTTGGCTGGCAAGAGCTCGGTATAAAGCTGACTCGATTCCGAGGATGGAACCGACATCCCATCAGTGATGAATGAATAAAGATTAACAACATCAGATATTATATTTGAATTTATGAGAAGTGAATAACAGGTAACAATCTCCCTGGGAGCCTTAATACTTTAATGCAGTTAACAGAACACTGTATAATTTAGCTTTACGTAAAGACAGCGACTGCACTTTTTCTTAGGCGAAAAGTTACAGCATATAAGCCATTTTTCACATCTGGGAGGGGAATAGAGATAAGAAAAGAACAAGCAGAAATCAGTATAAGTGGAAGCACAGGCTGTAGCATTTGCTTTATCACAGGTAACTTTAATTTTAGGTTAGATAATGCATGCAGGTGCAACTACCAATTTGGAGTAATTGTTCCCTTATGGAAGGTTAAACTTCATGTTTTGAAGATATATATATAGTTTTGTGTGTCTGTTCTAAGTTAATAGAGGATGGGAGGGGTTGTACTTATTTTTTTTTTTGTTTGAGGGTTTTCATTAAACAAAAAGTCTTGAAAATGTGACATAGGTTCAAATGGAAATGAGAAGAAGCAATTTTTAAAAAAAAAATCAGCCTAACACACACATTAGTGTATGAATGTAATACAAAAGCTGAAAATACACATTCAAAAAACTGTTGTGTATAAAAGGTGAGAACAATAGCTTTTTACCATGACAGCTATGCTGTTCATATTATCCTAAAATGTGAATAGCCTTACACGTATAGATAAAAAAGAAAGAGTATTGAATTATATTAAAAATGCAGAGTGCAAACAGCAATGCTGCAGGAGACACATTTGGGAATAAATAAGCATGTGAGTTTGACAAAGATAGGATTTCAGAATGGATATCTAGCAGAATATCAGGGACAGAGGAAAAGGGGAATACTAATTGTTAGAGGGGCTCCAAAAGTGATGCATATAGAAAAAAAAGACAAAAATGTTATATTTGTAGTAGTAAGTGACTATTGTCAAGGGAGGAGGACTACAATGCATCTATTTATATTCCACCAAAAATGGTCATTATGGATTTTAAGAAACTGTTGGGAGAAATAATCAGCTTTCAGCAGGGAATATAAGGGTGATGTGCAGAGCTGTAGTAACTACAGATGGATTAAATTGATCAGTTACAGCATGAAGTTAAGGGAAAGAGTAGTGGAAGTTAGGTTAAGAAGGGACATGATGATTAGCGATCAGCAGTATGGTTTCATGCCGGGAAAGAGCGCTACAGATGCAATGTTTGCTGTGAGAGTGTTGATGGAGAAGTACAGAGAAGGTCAGAAGGAGTTGCATTGCATTTTTGTAGACTTAGAGAAAGCATAGGACAGGGTGCCTAGAGAGGAGTTGTGGTATTGTATGAGGAAGTTGGGAGTGTCAGAGAAGTATGTAAGAGTGGTACAGGATATGTACGAGGGTAGTGTGACAGCGGTGAGGTCTGCGGTGGGAGTGACGGATGCGTTTAAGGTGGAGGTGGGATTACATCAAGGAGCAGCTCTGAGCCCTTTCTTATTTGCAATGGTGATGGACAGCTTGACAGCCGAGATCAGACAGGAGTCCCCGTGGACTATGATATTTGCAGATGACATTGTGATCTGTAGTGAGAGTACGGAACATGTGGAGGAGACCCTGGAGAGATGGAGATAAGCTCTAGAGAGAAGAGGAATGAAGGTCAGCAGGACTAAGACAGAATATGTGTGTGAATGACAGGGAGGATAGAGGAATGGTGAGGAAGCAAGGAGTAGAGGTGGCAAAGGTGGATGAGTTTAAATACTTGGGATCAATAATTCAGAGTAATGGTGAATGTGAAAGAGAGGTGAAGAAGAGAGTACAGGCAGAATGGAGTGGGTGGAGAAGAGTGTCAGGAGTGATTTGTGACAGATGAATACCAGTAAGAGTGAAAGGGAAGGTCTACAGAGGGTAGTGAGACCAGCTATGTTATATGGGATGGACAGAGTGGCATTGACAAAAAGGCAGGAGTTAGATCTGGATGTGGCAGAGTTAAAGATGTTAAGATTTGCACTGGGTGTGACGAGGGTGGACAGGATTAGGAATAAGTATATTAGAGGGTCAGCCCAGGATGGAAGGTTCGGAGACAAAGCCAGAGAGGCAAGATTACGTTGGTTTGGACATGTGCTGAGGAGGGATGCTGAGTATATTGGGAAAAAGGTGCTAAGGATGATGCTACCAGGTAAAAGGAAAAGAGGAAGGCCCAAGATAAAGTTTATGGATGTGGTGAGAGAGGACATGCAGGTGGTTGGGTGTGAGAGAGCAAGATGCAGAGGACAGGAAGAAATGGGAACAGATGATCCACTGTAGTGACCCCTAACGGGAACAGCCAAAAGAAGAAGATGATGATGATGATGGTGGGGATTGGAGTTTGATTTAGAGATATTCCATAAATGTTATGAAAATCTGTATAAAGCAGAGACATGTGGAAATCAAGAAAGAGTAGAAATGGAAATATTTACGGAAGACTTAATTATGCCGAGGTTAGAGGAAGACGAGGCTCAACAACTAACAGTTAAGATAGGAGGTGATGAGATAAAAACAATGATAGTCAGTCTTCAGGAAGGTATCCAGGAGCAGATGGTATCCTGCGGAAGTTTGGAAATTAGGAGGGAAGAAAGTGATACAGATCTAGAAGATTTTCTTTAACGATATTTTAAATGGAGGGGAAGCACCAACATCTTGAAAGAAAGCTGTGGTGGCTGTGTTACCTAAAAATGGCAAATACCCTTCAGACCAACCTTCATATAGAACAATTTCAATTTTAAACCAGGATTATAAAGTGCTTATGTCTGTACTAGCTAAAAGAATGACAGATGTGTTGCCAAAATTGATAGATATGGATCAGTGTGGTTTTATGGAGAGGAGGCAAACATTTGACAATATTAATAAAACAATGATGACCCAGACAGAAGAAGAATATAAGAAAATACCTCTGCTGCTGGTGGGTTATGAGGCAGAGAATGCATTTGACAGAGTAAGTTTGGATTTTATAAGTAGGGTATTGGAAGTATTTGCATTTGCTGATACAATAATGTCAATTAGAAGGATAGAAAGCAAGAATTAAAGTGAGAGGGTCCCTCTCAGATAAGCTGTGTTTGAACAGATGAACCAGGCAGGAGCGTCTTATTTCCCCTTTATTTGCTTTATACTTATTTCCATTGGCACAGAAAATAGGGGACTCAAAAATATAGGGTTATAATTTGTATGGTAATCAAGAAAAGTTGACCTTATTTGCAGATGATATTATTTTGTAGCTAATAAATCCAGAAAAGGACATCTCAGTGTTAGGGAACATTTTGAGCAGTTTCAAGTCTTTTTAAGATATAAAAATTAATTAAGATAAAACAAAGGCTATAGCCATAAATTATGTAACAAGACACAAATTGGTGCAGCAATACCTATTTTATGGGGAAATGATACGATGAAGTATTTAGGAGTATGAATTAAAAAGTGGCGCTAAGGATATGTGGGCAGAGACTAAACAAAAAATAATACAAAAAACTGAGAAACTGGAAACTCTTATTTATGGATATGGATAATAAGATACAAGTAGTGAAAATGCTTTTAGTCCCTTTAGTCTTGTATATGGGTCAGACATACTTTTATCAACCCAAGTAGAAGTTGTGGACAGTAATAAAGTATTGAAGGAATTGAATTTATCTGGGAGGGAAATGGGGCAACAGCTAAGCTAAATTAACCCTTTCAATACGACAAGGTAGTTTGGGTTTACCTGATTTGAAGAGATACTGTACAGCTACACACTTAGGACTCGTACGCACAACATAAGCAGTTGAAAGGTATGATGATAAAGAAAGAAGGAAGTTCAAGAAATAGAGAGGGGAGATTTTGGATGCAAACCCTTAAGGAGAATAACAACCACACAGAATATTATATTCATAAGGTAGCATAAAGTATTATAATAACTAAGCCTATACAAGAATGCAGAATTGAGATTTTGCCAGTAAGGATCACGGCAAGTAGGGGTACAGAAAACAGGCAAGAGGGGGTTGGAATTTATTGGAAAAACCTGGCAAAGGAACCAAAATGCTGGGAGCAAATAACTCAATTAGGAAAGATAATAGAGCAGGATGAGGTCAAGAAGACGTTTTGACTGCAGACTAGAGACTGCCTTCCCTACAAGGGCTTGATCTCAGAGTACAGCTAAAGAGAAATGGATAGGGGAATTTTAAGCTGACTCTAGAACAGAAGCAGCTGTTCAAAGTGGATAATTAATAGGGCTTATAAAATATTGCATGTTAAGTATAAGAATAGATCACACAAGATTATAAATATTGGGAAGAGAGACTAGAAAAGCAGCTTACTAGAAAACTATTGGAAGACATATGTATGACTCCCAAGTCTGCAACCAAGTACAGAAGATTTAGTATCTTTGCTTGGAAGCATTTGCATAGGTATTTTTATACCCCAAACAGACTTCAAAGAATTTTTCCTCAGGTAGATAGCAAATATTGGAGATGTGATACAGAAGAAAGAGGTAAATGGGAACATATGTTCTGGGAATGTAATGAACTGGCATATTTGAAAAGTTTTCTACATAGCACTCAGAAATACTGGGTGAGAAAATGGCTATAAATAAGGAAATTATTCTTTTGAGTTGGGATACAGGATCTGAATTGCCTATATATAGTAAGTTGGCTGCCAAAGAAGCAATTGCTAGAAAATGGAAATCAAAGTCTACACCAACTTAATTTGAGTTACTGAATATTATAAAAGAGATAAAAGAACTGGAACAGGGATCTTTAGAAAAGGGAAGGAACCAAATTACACAGATGAAAATGGAAATTATGATAATACATGCATAATAATGTTCAGGAGGAGTGAGGTTTAAAGAAAGGCAGGAATTCAACAATGTTTGTAGTGCTGGACTGATGATAGTATCAAAGAAAATATATATGATGTATATTATATACAAATGGGCAACTCTTAAAATAGTTTGTTTACTTTTGTGTTAATCTACATTTGTCTATGTGTTAAGTAATAATTTAATAAAGGTGTTTAAAAAAATAGATATACCTTGATAAAGGAATAACACTGGCCAGAAGAAAGTAACTCACACAAATATTTCAGAACAGCTGGTACATAATCCCTGATGGGAACTGGAAGTTGACTAGGTACCAACCAGAAAGTATTTCCACTTGCCAATATAAGACATCCTAGTAGCACCTTTTCTTGTCTCCTTTAGTATCAACTGCACATCCTCATAAACAAGGTGCCTAAAATAAATTAAAATAGAATTATCCGGGCAGTTAGATGAAGTTATTTGAGACTGGGGTGAATCAGACTCCACCTTGTCTTGTATGAGAAAGTCTATTCTGTGCGGAAGCTCAGGATAATTGCTCTTAGCCAATTCCAACCAGTGTTGCCAGAGCCAAAAGGGGGTCATCACAATGATTTTTGGAGAGTCCCTCTGAATTCACACTTAACCTGGATATCACTGGAAAGGGTGGAAATACCTAAAACAAAGACACTGGAGATCTCCAAACTCTGGACCCCACACAGTTTGGGTTTGTAAAAGGCAGACAATGTCTTCTAAACCTGATAGACTTCTTTGAAGTAGTCACCAAAGCCAAAGATAAGGATAAGGTGGTTCACATAGCCTATCTAGATCTCGCCAAGGCGTTAAACACCATCCCCCACTCTGGAATTATACATAAACTCACTAAACTAGGTATAAATCCCTATGTCACAAGATGGGTTGCCAACTAGCTTACTGATAGAACCCACACTGTGAAAGTAGCAGACTCCAAATCAGACTTCAGACCAGTGACAAGTGGAGTACCACAGGGTTCAGTTCTGGGTCCTCTCCTGTTTGGTATCTACTTCTCTGAAGTACAGGCTAACACAGAAGGTCTTTGGCTAACTAAATTCGCAGATGACTGCAAACTAGGAGCCATAATCGAAATTCCTAATGATGTGGACATTCTACAAAAGGGCCTCACTGAGACAGATGCCTGGTGTCAAAGACATGGTCTCAAGCTCAATGCCAAAAAGTGCATTGTCATCGCCTTTGGTAAAAACTCTGTACTCATGAACTACCACATAGGCGGTAGTCTGCTTAACACCGAAAGTGTGATAAGAGACCTTGGGACACATGTGGACAGTAGTCTCTTATTTGATAATCACATCGCCACAGTGGTCAGGAAATCCTTCGATGTGGCACACCTCATCACAAAAGGTTTCTCATCCAGAAAAAAAGAGGTCATTGTTCCCCTCTACTCATCACTCATTCGACCCATTATAGAGTACAACACCCCTTTTGGTATGTACCTCACAAGACATCTACAACAGGAAAGGCTGCAAAAATACCTCACAAAGAGGATTACTGGCCTCAAAATGCCTTACGCAGACCATCTCAAAAAACTCCAGCTTTACTGCGTCACATATCACCTACTCAGAGGCGATCTCTGCCTAACAGACAAAGCTATGGCAAACCCAGAGCTGTTAGACATGCTCCACTTAAAGAAATCCCAATCCCTCTGAGCTACACGCTCTAGGGATCTAAACCTTGTCACCACAATAAACAGAACATGCTGGAGGGATAGATTCCTGTCCCAGAGACTTCCCATACTCTGGAACAAACTACCTATCTATGTCAAACACAGCTCCTCATTAGCACTCTTCAAGAAAAATCTTGATGACTGGATGGGTAATAGGAAATTCACCCCAGAGATCACTTCTGTGGTTCTGCTTGACAGGGGCACAGGAGAATAATTTTCCTGGCGAAAGCCAGGGTACCTTTTTGGCTAGGCTTGTATAGGCCCTAGGGCCAATAGCCTAGTACCTAACTATGAACCTAAAAGATCATCCCCAACCAGAGGAATGCATCTGTTTTCCAGGCTTGCTTGCCAGGAACCCTGGAGCAGAATTTGTTCAGCTGTCTGTTTTGAAAAGAGGCAAATAGATCTATTTGAGGTATTCCCCACAAGTGGATCAACTTCTGGGAAGACCTACTCATTCAATTTCCATTCATGAGAGTCTGTCCTGATACTACTTAACTTGTCCGCTACTATGTTTTCCTCTGACAGAATGTAAGATTCTTGGAGGATTCAAGAATGCTGTACAACTACCTCCCAAGTCATCATAGCCAGCCTGTAGAAAGGGTACAAACTGCTGTTTCCTGCTTGTTTATGTACCACATCACTGTGGTATTGTCTGTAAGCACATGAAGTCCAGAGATAACAATCAACATGTCATCGACATTTATGTACTTTGGTCTCTCAGAGACATTCCACAAGCCTTGCCCCTTTATCCCATAGAGACTGCAAGCAAAATCTAAGTTGGTCTGTAGTTACAGACTGACTTCGGATCGGAGAAGAAAAGGAAAGACTAGGATTTATAGCCATTTACTGTCTCCAGCAGTGCAGTGCAGTTCCTTTTTGACAAAGCACAAAATTGGAATTTGAAACTCCAGAGGATAATTATGTTCAGTATATGTGCTTTTTTTTTCACAAGCCATTGAATTCTTCTCAAGTAATCTGGTGAAAGCAATTGCGAGAGTCATAGAAGGCATGAACCCTAAGGTCTCTTGACATCTAAGAAAAGACTCTGCAAAGATAAGCAAGTCATCTAAATAAATAAATATGTGAATTCCATACAGTCTGCAGTTAGCTATCACTGGAACTAGACACTTTGTAAACATCTTTTGGGATGCAGATAACCCAAAGGGTAAGAGAACTGATAATGTGACCCACATACAGAGAATTTGAAAAATTTCTTGAACCTTGCAGCTACAGGAATGTGATAAGCATCCTTTAGGTCTAATGTTACTATGGCACTCAAAGGAGGAGTGACAGGTAATAGAAACTGATGGGTCAGCATTCTGAATTTTGATACTTTCACCTACAGATTTAGAAAGGAAAGCTCGGTACTTTTCCGTTATCGGGGCAACAAATACTTCCTGATTATGACAATCGCACATCATAAATTATTCGATTAATGTACCGGGAAAACTGATAAGTGTGCTGAAGGAAACCTATAAATCCAGTCACAGTGTAGTTTTTATTTTGATAATCACGCCCCTTAAATTTGTTTACCGGGATAATCCGGCTGGACAAAACCCCGTACTTCCTGATTTTGTTTCATTTTCACATGACAGTCTCGGACTAACTATACGGAAATGAAAAGCGATTGTTCATTAGCTAAATAGGAAAGAAATGAAGCACCGTGTGACTGCCTAAATGTATTGCCGCTGGTAACAAAGTGCAGAAATTCAAGTGTAAGAAAATGTTAACAGTTCATAAAGAGAAAATATTACAACTCATTTATTCCATACACTCGCATGCACACTCCCTTGTAGGCATGTGGCAAAGCCAGTGCATTGCAGGTATATGTTAATTAAACACCATTAAGACCACATCAGTCTATTTATTTATTTATTTTTATTTTTTTTGGGGGGGGGGCTTTGAGTATTGAGACTGCGATTTACGTTAAAAAAAAGACATACGCATGCATTTCTTTTACTCTCCGTTTCACCCTGTCCGAAAGTGTGACCAGGGCATTTACCTGCATTTTCACACAATCTGATTAATGTGTGGCCCATGTACATATACCTCTCAACTCTCTCTTGATGTCGGCTCACACCCCTCTGCATTCCCTACAACTGGCGGTTTTAGGAGAAAAGTGTGGTCGATCACATTTAATAAATAACGGCAATCATTTGAGTTATAACACTTGTTTTTCTCCAAAAAATGCATGCTGATTCGCTTCCTTTTAAACCCTGTCTGCATGCATTATTTGGACTAAAGCAAGTCTAGAAGTCAAATGATTGTCATTATTTATTAAATGTGATCGACCACATTTTATACATGTGACAGGAAAATAAGTGTGTGCACGTCAGCAGCAGCTGAACAATCAACATTATAATGAGTGCTAGTATTCCAAGCGCTCATTATGACTGTTGCCCCGATAATGGAAAAGTACCGAAAGCTCTATAACTGGTCTCCATAAAAGTTCTTTCTTTGGTACTAAAAACATTATGGAACAGAAACCTTCTTCCCTTTGATCTTAAGGTACCAGTTCAATGACTCCTACGGTGAGCAAGAGTCAAAGAACCAAAGGGAAAAATACTCTGTTTGGTTCAGAAGACAGGGAGGAATTCCTCTGAAAAGGAGGTACTTGTATCCGGTGCCATCTGTTGTGAAAGGAGAATATAAAGAAACAGTTTCTGGGACAGCTGGAGATATAAGGGTGTTTGGGGGAATGGAGGAATACAATTATGACACAGCAGTTCTGAAGTATTAGACTTTTTTTTTTTTTTTTTTTTTTTTTTTTTTAGAAAAGATCCTTGTCGTTCCTCTCCTGCCACCTTTTTTTTTTTTTTTGCTCTCTGTTTGCCTTGAGTTGGCAAGAATTACTTGCTTCATTTTTTAAAAGGAAAATAGGATTTGGGGGATCTGTAAAGGAGAAACTTAAGAAATCTCAAAGGAGATTTGGAAGGGGAAAGTTGAAAATTTGTATACAGTCCCTGAATTAACTTCCCTTTTTCATCAAACTGTTTGAGGACGGAGTAGCAGAAGGGCCAAACAAAACCTCCATGTCTAATGCAAAATTCAAAATTTCAGACTATACCTCATCAACAAACATTTGGTTATTAACCCCAGCACATCTCATCAAAACAAGAGCTCAGCTCCTAATACTCTTATCCTCCTGCCATTCTCTCAATAATGCATCTCTGCCAGATTTCCAAACTTCATTCCAGAATTCCTGTTTAAAGCTGTATTTGCTGGCTCTGTACTCAGTCTTTTTGCTAAACTTCTTTCTTCCAGCCCTCATAAACAAAGCATTAGCATAAACTACTAATAAAGTATCCTTGTACAATCTATCACCATTCACCTTTATTTTTAACTTCACAGTTTTGATTTAATACCTCCTCAGCTGAAGTCTGCAACTATAAATCCACTATATAAAGTTTCTAATCCTTTACCTGAACATTTTACGCTCATCTCTAGTTCTGGTAGCCAAAAATCTTTGAAAAGATAATAGTTTGTATCATAGGGAGTAACGTCATATTCTTAACTCAAAGCAACAACATGGATCAGACTGGCCTGTAAAAAAGCAAACACTTATCATTTATTCAAACACAGACAGTGGAATAAATTTATCTGATCTAGTCATTAATTTTTTTCTCTCAAGACTGTCAAACATTGGTTTTGCTGGTTTACCCTTGTGCAGTCAAAACAGTTTTTCGACTCACGATTTTCTGAAAATTAAACACTGAAAAACTGTGAGATGAAAAACCTAAAAACAGTTTTGCACAGGGGACACCCTCACATACACACCTTCCTAGATTGTATATACCACTTCCATAAATGCACCACAGTGGAAAAAAAGGGCAAAAAACCCTTGAACGCTCTATGCCGGCTTGCACAATACAATACACTGCAGTGAAACTCAATGCAGCAGTTAATTTCTGAACTAAAGCCCCTACATAAGAAATGCTATAATGACCTGTAGATAAGCTATTTTTTGTAGACAAGCCTCTTTGCTAAATCACAGACCATGTAACTACCAGATCCACCTAGGTCCATCGTGTAAATATTTCTTATTTTACTAATTTTCACTCTCATGCTCCCTAAGGATCTACAGTTTAGCTTTTTCTCTATGTATAAATAAGTCTCCCTTTGACCTTATAAGTTCGTAAGTTTACCCAAACTTATGTCTGAAAACCCATTGAGAAATTTAGCCATGGCACTCTTGTGAGGTGGGCAGTCAAGTTACCTCTGAACATGAGATCATTTGATTCATGAATTTACTAGCCACGAATTTGTGGTTACCCATCCAAACACTGCATCTAGTTTTGAAGATGGACAGAAAGGTACTTTGTTTGATACATAGTATTCATTTCATTGAAAGATGAGGAATACAGTGAGCAAAAATGTATTACCCTGAGAGGTGTTGTTAATCATACAATGGAGGTTTTATTCTTTGCACTAAGTGATTTTTTTGGAAGTGTAGGAGGTCAACAAATATTGCATACTGTGAAGCACTAAGCAAAAGTCACCTCTCAGCAGCCTGCATGAGAAATACAAAGAGTAGGAATTTAATTTAAATAGTTTAAGTAGCTTTGACTCAAGATACTTTTGCTATGATAAAATTTTTCCTGACCACATCTGAAACGTGATGGTAAAGGCAGAGTTCAGTGTATATGATGGTAACCAAAATCCATCTTGACGAGATGCCCATGGAATGTTATGGGGTGTATGTAGGCTTTATGAAGTGCAAGAGTGCTGCCTTCTTGGCATGTAAGCTATACCCATGACTCGTATATTTACTTACTTATTTAACATTTGTTTACCGGGAAAGTCTGACTTGGAATTAAGCCAATTTTCAGTGGAGGCCCGAGGAGAAAAGCTCCAGATGCATGTCTTTGTAACATGGGAGGAAACTGGAGCACCCAGAGGAAACTGGAGCACCCAGAGGAAACCCACATGAATGCAGGGAGGACATGCAGACTCTGCACAGAAGGCAGTCCAGCTGAGAATCGAACTGGAGAACCTCTTGCTGTATGGTGACACCACTACTGCTGCACCACTGCACTGTCCAATCAATTGCGCCATACATCAGATGTTGGTTTGATCATTGACTTGAAGGTGAATTTGGGAATGAGTGGAACTGAAAAGTATACCTAGTTTGTACTCATCTGTAATCTTGGTTAGCCAGAAGTAACAAATGCTTGATTTCACATCACAGAAGTAGATGTTGATAACATGACGCCTAAGACAGAGTCCTGCTGAACCCCACTAGTGACATCCCTATGGTTTGAGAAGATACCACCCACCTTTATAATGAGAGTCCTATCAAAAAACAAGTCTTCCATCCAATGGACTACATAGAAATGTACAGTGATGCTGAGTAGTTTATCTATACTTGTATAAGGGTGATGTCAAAAAGCTTGGTAAAGTCTAGACAGGTAGTATGGATGTACTAACCCTCATCTACAGCTTCCATAACTTTCTCAAAGAACTCTACCAGGCTGATCAAACATGACTTGCCTTTAACAAATGCAAACAAGTGTATTCCACACTATGGAGGTAATCTATGTGATTTTTAGTTCGTTCATCAATACACTATTTTTTGTAAATAATACCAGTTAAGACTAATACACCTGTAGTTACTGGTGTCTGTCAAGGGGCCATCCTTATGGAGAGGTACTACCATGTTTATTTTTTCCAAGCTTCTAGTACTTAGCCTGTAAACAAACTAAGGTTAGAGAGTCTGAAAAGGCTTGGATGTGCTCTACTCGACAGTTTCAAGCAGATAGCCTTTAATATTGTCTGGATCCCCAAAACCAATGTTTTTTGGTTTTGAAGAGAAATGTGACCTGGTCTTAGGTGATTTTGGGCAATACAGAAAATCTGGAGAAAGAAATGACATGAGTGGGGTGTCACTTGCGAACTAATTCCTGCAAGTCTTAGTTGAAAAAAAAAAGCTGGTTGAAAAAAAATGGACTGGATCATTTTATATATTTAGCTGTTTTGGTTTTATTGGTTCACAGGTACTTACTAGGTTATTGATCTGTGAAGATATTAAGAAGCCTAGCCATATCATTGCTGGAACCTGTGTCTAACAGAGCACTTTTCAAACTATCTGGAAATATACAGAGCAAAGTATATTTTTTGGTTCTTCAGAATTGTGTACTGTAAATTGTTGCTGGACTAATTTTATTCAGAGTTGTGCACTGTTATTTTTGATTCACTGTATAGTTTTTCAGATCTCTGCTGAACGTGTTTTGTCCCACCCACCCTCCCTATTTCTGGTTTGTTGTTTAAATTTGGTGGCTTTTGCAGCTGCCCCCCCCCCACTGCAGATTTTAACTGGGAGACTCCCCCCAGTCCCATCTCTTTACCACATTCTACCCAATACACTCCTTCTGCACTTGTTTTAAGTCATTTTTAATTTAATTGCATTTTTTTAAAATGTGTTTGGTCTAATATTGTTATATACTCAAGTGTGCTAGTTTGCAGTGCATTTTAATTGTTTTTACTGCTGTTTTAGCTACTTTTTTTTTTTTTTTTTTTTTTTTATACAGAAAACTGTAAGCCTGTTTCCTACCTTTCCTGTAACTAGTGTAGTCCAGATACAGATTTGCTGTATCCAGGACTGTATGTAAGCTTCTGAGCCTCCAAGCCTTTCTGTGTTGGAGGGAAGCCTTCTAGCTTGTCAGTGGGAGTGGTAAGCACTAGGTAACCTGTCTACCACATAAGGAGTGGTGCTGGCCCAGAAACTGTAGTCATTGGCAGTCTGGGCAATCTTTTCCCTCTCTCTCAACTTTCTGAATTGAAAGCCCGCATTTGCACTGTTTCCTGTAACTATTGTAGTGCAGATACAAATTCTTAGTTTTAGCACTTGAATTTGCTTATTCGTGCCCGGCACTTGTTCAGAACTTGTTGTAAGCACTAAATAAGCTACTAATTACTATAGCACTCAACCTTTATTTATTTATTTATTTATTTTACATTTGTTAACCAGGCTAGTCTAGCTGGATATATTTCCATTTTCAATAGAGGTCCGAGAAGAAAAGCTCCAATATAAGCACAACAGAATATACAAAACAATATATACACAGTATAAAGGATAAAAGATATGACTGCTAAACAGTGTCAGACAATATACGACAAATCGATAAACCATATAATACATAGGTAAAATAACAGTACAATAGGTAGTTTTGGGAATAATATTTACAGCTCAGTCCTTTCAGGGATATGCAGCAGAGTTTAGGAAGAAAAGTGAGAGAGAAAGGTGAGAAGTAAAGAATCAAAAGGATTAATCAGGATTGCTGCAGGGGCATAACCAATGGATCTTCAGGTGTTTTTTGAGGTTTTGTTTAAAAAGAGGCAGAGAGGGAAGTAAGGTAAGTTTTATAGGTAAAAGTTTCCAGTGTTTACCTATAGTGTTAAGAGAACAAGGAATCACCTGATTTGTTGTTGGACTTCGTTATGGTGGCTAGAAGTTTGTTAGAGGAGCGTAGTGAGTTTAGGTTTTTGTAGGGGATGATGAGGTTAGAGAGTATAGGAGTAGTGTTAGGTGGGTAAAATAGCTTGTAGGCAATGGTGAGTTGCGTAAATAACAGAAGATTTTGTAGTTCTAGCCAGCCTAGTTGCAGTAGATTCAGACAGTGGTAGGTTTCTAAAGGGATTGCCAGTAGCAAATCGGGCAATACTATTGTAGGAATTAGTTTGCTAAGGTTATTTTTTTTTTAGGTTAGTGTAAATGGCTGAGGTATAAAGAAGAGTTGAAATGAAGTGAGAGTAAGCAATTTTGGTTCTTGCTGATGGTGTTAGAAAGGGTTTGATTCTGTATAAGGAGCCAAGTTTTTTGTTTACAGATTTTATAGTGTTGTTTATATGGCTGTCAAAGTTAAGGCTATTATCAATAGTAATTCCTAGCAGTTTAGTGGTGGAGTCTGGGGATATGAGGGTACCGATGCTGGAACTAATTGAGAAGTCTACTGGGGAGGACTTACTGGTAGGTACAAAGAGTATGAGCTTTGTTTGTTTAGCATTTAGAAGGAGGCAACGTTTTAAGAACCAAGTCTCAATTATGTTGAATACCTTCTGAGTTGAAGAATGTAGTTCTGAGGGGGAGTTAACTGAGCATATGATTGTTGAATCGTCTGCATATTGTATACAGGTGGCTTGAGGAATTGCTACATGCAGGTCATTAATGAATAGTGAAAAAAGGAGAAGTCCTAGAATAGGGCCCCGAGGGACTCCAAGGGTGACTGGCAGGAGGGATGAAAGGTTCTGATCCCAGAGAACTGCCTGTTGCCTATTGCTAAGGTAGGACTTGAATCACTGGATAGCCAGAATATCAAGGGAAAGGGACTCTAGAATGTTAATAAGAAGGTTGTGGTTAACCATGTCAAAAGCTTTTGAGAGATCGATAAAGAGTGCAGATGAGAGTGTATTACTGTTGTGATTTCTACTGATGGAATCTGTAAAGGAAAAGAGGGCGGTAGTAGTACTATGAAATGGCCTAAAGCCATGTTGGCAATTAGCGAGAATGTCATGTTGAATTAAGTGGTCTAAAAGCTGATGGTGAATACATTTCTCCATAATTTTTGCTAGGGGAGATAAAAGGGCTATAGGCCGATAGTTAGAATAATCTTTCGAGTTACCACCTTTATGTAGGGGTATAATATGACAGATTTTCCAGATTTCTGGGATGTACCCCTCTGTAATGGTTCTATTAATAAGGATGGATATTGGGTATGCAATAACTTTGGCTGCTTTTTGCAGGTATTCAGATGGTAGTTGGTCAGCAGAAGGAGTGCAAGGCTTAAGTTTTTGGATGAATTTGAGGATGAGAGCTGTAAGGATGGGTTGCAATTTAAATGTTGGAAGAGAGCCAGAACTAGTGGTATGAGGTTTTGTGTTATCTGGGGTTAGTTGACTAGCAAGTGACTGTATGGTCTCAGTGAAGAAAATATTGAAAGCATTAGCAATTTGGAAGGAGGTATGATCGGACCCTAGTGGGGTTGGTGTGCGAGAATGGCCTGGGAGTAAGAGTCTATTAATTCCTGACCAGAATTTCTGTGGGTTGGTTTGGTGGACTTCCTGTAAATTACAGTAGTAGTTCTTTTTGTCAGTAAGTATGGCCTTTTTGTAGTATTTCTAAGCTGCCTAAAGTTTTGTTGGTCAGAGAGAGTTTTGGTAGCTCTGCATTTAGCCCATGATTTGTTTCTAAGTAACATTTTTTTGTCTGGTTTCCTTAGAAAGCCAGGGGGCTGGTTTAGTTTTCATTCTGATGGAACATTTAGGAGCATGCCAATCGAGGATACTTAAGAATGTGGAGTTGAAGTATTTAGCAGCCTCATCAAGTTGAAGGGATTTTAAAGCATTCCAGTCACAGGCACTTAGTTCATTTTGAAATAGTACTTGGTTAAAGTGTTTGTTGGTCCGTGATACCCTATAAGTGGAGGGGTTAGTAAGATCATTTTTCTGCCTTATAATGTAGGTCAACGAGTGATCACTTACATCATCAGGCAGAGTTCCAGTCTTATAAGCTTGTTTATGATTATTAGTAAGAATCCAATCTAAGGTGGTTTCATTTTTATTTGGATTGTTGATTCTGGTTGAAGAGGTAATTGTTTGACTAAAGCCATGAAGATTAATATGGGAAGTGGGATTTTCAGCACTGACAGTTTTCCAGTTGGTGTTGAAGTCACCTAGTATAATTGTTTCTTGTGGGTAAGTAGAGGATATCCAGCTAAGGGTATCCTCGATAGTATTGGTATTGTTACCAGGAGGAAGATGGATACAGATGATATATAGTGATTTGATGGGGTTGATTTGAAATCTGGAGATAAGGATTTCAGCCTTGTTTTCCTGTGGTGGGTTATAAGGTAAAGAGGTGATGTAGTCCATCTTAATATAAGATTGCTACTCCCCCACCTTTACGTTTAATACAGTCTTGTCTCAATATATTATATCCTAGGGGAATGATTTCATTGTCTTTAGTATGAGGTTTTAACCAAGTTTCTGTAAGGTAGAATATGTCAAAGGAGTAAATATCTAGCAGGGTGTGGAGGTAGGCAATTTTGTTATTAATACTTTGGATTATTAAGATGTCCTATTAGGAAAGAATTGGGGGGTTTGGAGTGGATAGCAAGGGGTGTGGAACTGGGGCTGGTAGTTTTGTTTTTGCAGACATTGTGTGGGCCTGGATTAGGGTGGATGTCACCATCTTTCAAGGAGGGATTTTTTAGTCAGAGTAGAGTTGTAGGTATGGTTTATTAGATATTTTACTTTCTTTACTGTGAGTTTGTTGTATTTAATATGTGAGAGTCTGTGGTATTTGGCTAGCAGGTAGCTTGGATTGGAAGTGATATTTATTTGAGTATGTCTGTAGGTAAGGGTTAATATAGCGGTTTGTTTTGGAGAGTAAATTGGTAAAAGGTTGGTTTGTCAAAGAAGGTGAGGATATATGCTGAGGTGAGGACAAATATACATGTTGTTAGAAGTGTTAATTTGGTTGTGAAGGGTTTAGTTACCTTAAGCATACTGAAGAGTTTAATAATACAGGTGAGTGGGGGTGGGGATGGATGAAGAATATAATAAAGGTATATTAAGTAAGTAAGGTTACTCAAATGGGAATTGATCCCAATTGGTATTGGATAGGTGAGAAAAATTATAAGAAGGCTATGAGTAAGTATGTAGGTAGAGGAGGGATGTGGCTGTATGTGTATAGTGGTTGGTGCGTGTGATTGGTGGGATGGGAGTGTGGGAGTGGTCTAGGTAGTATAAATCTAGGATCACTGGGGGTGGTTGGGAATTGGGGTAGGGTAGGGGAGCGGAGTGAGCCCGCAGGGCAAACGGAGCGGGTAGAGCCACAGAGTGGGTTGTCTGCTGAGAAGTAATCAGTAATGCAGAGAGACTGTGCACTACCAAGGCCTTAAGTAGGTAGGTAACACTGTCTAAGTAAACTTTAGTTAGCTAAAATGCAAGGGATGCCTTTTCTGTCTGGTGTCTAGAGGAGTAAGGCAAAGGAATCGTTTGAATGCAAAGCTTAGGTGAGGGCTTTAATTAAAATGGGTCAGCTTCCTATAAGTATGCCTTTCAGCCTGGTGTCTGAGCCTTTCAGCCTAGTGTCTGAAAGGTAATACCTTCTTATTTATTTCCTTGGGGAGCTTGCATAGAGAAAAACAGTTTTTGCACTTCCCTCACTTGCTTAGAGAAACACAGCTTGTGTATTCACTTTCCTCACTTACCTAGAGGAAAATATTTTTTTATTGAAGTATGTCCAAGGGTCAGCTCCTAGTGTTCTCTTCGGTCTATCTGATGAATTTGGGCATCTTGGGGCAATGTAGAAATTGCCTCATGTACACAGACAACCCTTTGCTCCTACCACCCAACACTACAACCTGTGAGATCTGCACCTATCTAGCCAAACTGGAGGTAAAGCTCTCTCCAACCAAGACTGAACTTAACATTCAGGAAGAGAAGGTAAACACTTGCATCACACCACACTTATCACAGTCTCACTAAATCTACACCACCAAAATCCACACAAAGAGTCACAAAAACATGTGCGGAGGCGCTCAATAATAATCTGCCCAAGCAACAGAGACCTCCAAAACAGAAACGCAAGCAACTTCCACCCCCCCAACACAACTCAAATGACACATAGCCCACAGACTCAGTGTGCCACTCAACCACAGCCAATAAGGCAAAACAACGTATCCAACACACTAGTCATAGGTGACTCTATAGTCAGGCACACTGGTGTCCCACTCACCAAGCTAAACAAGGAGAAGGCTACTGTCAGCTGCCTGTCGGGTGCCAGGATCCACCACATAACCCACGCACTCAGGTCACTCAACAACATGTACAAATATGACTCTGTCATTGTCCATGTTGGTGTGAACGACCTGAGATGTACCTCCCTGGACTACATGAAAAGAGACATGAAAGAGCTTTCCGATCTTGTAGCCCAGGCAGGTATGACCCTAGCCCTGAGCAGCATTCTGCCATCGCCCAGAATGATACCGCAGTACAAGGACAAAATAATTGACTTCAACAATTGGCTAAGCTTCTGGTATTATTCTAAGGAGATCCAGTATCTGTCTGCTTGGGATGACATGGTCGACAGACCACGAGGCTTTGCTAGGGATGGCCTGCACCTGTCACCCCTGGGATTCTGGATACTGGCTAAAGCTTTTGCCGCCCCTATAGTGCCTTTTTTAGGCAAGGTGAAAATGAAAAATTCACCACTGTAACAGGAACAGGCAAGCAAAAACTGAGGATAATGCTACTTAATGCTAGAAGTCTAAATCTCAAAATGCACTCCCTTGAGGCACTCCTTAAAATGTTGAACATCGATATCTGTGCAGTGACTGAGACCTGGTTCATGGCTCCAGAGAGCACCCTTGCACTACCAGGTTATAACTCATACCACACTTTTCGGCCATGTAACCTGGACCGGAGGTGTGTCCATATTCATTAAGGATATCCACACCTCCAGGCTAGTTGCTCAGCATAATGGATCCGAGGTTATCCAAGTGCAACTAACTCTGGGCAAAACTGCAATCTAAAATTGTAGCATGCTACAGATCCCCCATCATGCCCCAGGATTCCCACTTCTCTTTTCTTGATGGACAGGAAAACATTAGAGTTCAACCAAACACCCTAATAATGGGCGATTTCAACTACCCCACCATTAACTGGGAAAACTACTCGTGTACCAACTCCTTCACACAACGCTTTCTGGAATTCATAAACTCCAATGCCCTGGATCAACTTATCCACACCCCCACCAGGGCAACAATATCCTAGACCTAGTCATTACCAACATGAGTGACCAGTGTTCCACACCTGAAGTCAACTCCTCGTTGGTCCAATCCAACCAAAACCTAATCACCCTTGATAGCCACATCCCGCCCACATCCCCAGTTAAGGAAACCACAGTAAAAAATTTCTCTAAAGCCAACTTCATGCTTCTTAAGACAGAAGTGGTGAACTTCATGACACCCATGCAGATGGGCAACATAGTTACGACTGCTGAATCCTACACAAATGCACTCTATAAGCACTTACACGAGTGCATGGATTGTGATATCCCAAACAGAACCAAGAAGCTATCCTCCAAAAAAAGGAAGCCAATCTGGTGGTCCCCTGCCATAAACAAACTGTACAACAGACAGAAGAAACTGTTGCAAAAGAGAGTAAAATCCCATGAGTGGAGGAGCTCCCTGATCAGCCTTAGTAAGAAGCTGAGATCCCTTATAAGATCCTCCAAAGCTAGGTATGAAAACAAAATCACCACTGATTCTAAGGACAACCACAAAGCATTCTACAGCTATGTCAAGAATCTCAATGGCAGCACCTAGATCTGCTCTGAATTACAGCATAACAGCATGAAAATTACAGAACCAACTGATCTTGCCAACATCCTGGCAGATAGGTTCAGTGCTAACTTTACCCCCACTCACCCCCTAAAGGGCCCATATCTATACAGGAAGAATGCAGAGTCTCTGTAATCACAACTACGCAGGTAAAAGCTGCACTCTATAAAGCCAAAATCACAGCATCCATGGGACCAAACAACATCCCAGGCTGCATTTTACACGAACTTCAGAACGAACTGGCTCCCCACCTAAGCACCATGTTCAATCATAGCCTCACATCAGGCTTTGTGCCAAATGAATGGTGTACAGCAACAGTTATCCCACTCCACAAAGGGGAGCCACCACTGATTCCTGGAATTATCGCCCTATTAGCCTGACAAGCCTGGTCTGCAAGGCCATGGAATGTATCATCATGGAACTCATAAACAAAGACATTGGTAACCTCCAAACTCTGGACCCCACCCAGTTCGGGTTTGTGAAAGGCAGATCATGCCTCCTGAACTTGACTGACGACTTTGAGGCAGTCACCAAAGCTATAGATGAGGGTAAGGTGGTTCACACAACCTATCTTGACCTCGCCAAGGATTTCGACACCATCTCCCATTCTGGAATTATAGCTAAACTCACTAAACTAGGTATAAATCCCCAAGTCACAAGATGAGTTGCCAACTGGCTCACTGACAAAACCCACACTATAAAAGTTGCACACTCCAAACCTGACCTCAAACCAGTGACAAGTGGAGTACCACAGGGTTCAGTCCTGGGCCATCTCCTGTTTGGTATCTACTTCTCTTATGTACAGGCCAACACAGAAGGCCTCTGGCTAACGAAGTTCGCAGATGACTGCACACTAGGAGCCATAGTAGAGTCCCCAAATTATGTGGAAATCCAATAGAAGGGCATCGCTGAGACAGATGCCTGGTGTCAGAGCCATGGCCTCAAGCTCAATGCCAAAAAGTGCATTGTCATCCCCTTTGGTAAAAACTCTGTACCCATGAACTACTACATAGCAGTCTACTTAACACCGAATGTGTGATAAGAGACCTTGGGACCCAGGTGAACAGTAGTCTGTCCTTTGATAGTCACATCACCACAGTAATCAGGAAGTCCTTTTACACGGCACACCTCATCATAAAAAGGTTCTCATCCAGGAAAAAAGAGGTCATTGTTCCCTTCTACTCGACATTCATTAGACCCATTATAGAGTACAACGCCCCTTCTGGAATGTACCTCACAGACATCTGCAGCAGCTGGGAAGGCCACAGAAGTACCTCACAAAGAGGATTACTGGCCTCAAACAGATGCCCTACATTGACTGTCTCAAAAAACTCCAGCTTTACTCCGTAGCATATCGCCTACTCCGAGGTGATCTCTGCCTAACATATAAAGCTATATCAAACCCGGAGCTGTTGGACATGCTACACCTAAAGAAATCCCAATCTCTCTGAGCTACACACACTAGGGACTTAAACCTTGTCATCACAATAAAAAGTACATGCAGGAGGGATAGATTCCTGTCCCAGAGTCTTCCCATACTCTGGAACAGGCTACCCATCTATGGTCAAGCAAAGTTAATTAGCACTCCAAGAAAAATCTTGATGAGTGGATGGGAAATAGGAACTACACCCCAGGGATCACTTCTGTGTCTCTGCTCGACAGTGGCACAGGAAAATAACTTTCTTGGGTGGCGTAAGCCAGGGAATTGATGGCTAGGCTTACCTAGGCCCTCGGGCCGATAGCCTAGTACCTACCTATGAACCATACATTCTCATGGCAGTTTTTAGCCCTTATATTTTGCTTAGGAATAAGACACATTGTGACATTTATCAGTTTCCCCTACTATGATGGACAAGGGTGAAGGAATACAATAGGAGAAGTACTTTGCTTTATGTAAGGCAGAGGTCGCCTCTTAGTAGCCTGTAGTATAGCAAAAAGAGGGGCAAGGCTTTGAGGTGGTCTGCATAGATTTTTATGATTTACACACTTGTCTTTTTTAATAAGAAGCAGTGCAGTGTAGTCATTCTAGTTGTGACAAGTGTTTGGACAGGTACATATTAAAAAGGGGCATAATATTCAATGAATGGCCAAATGAGAACTAAATATTGTTTAACGATTACATATCTAGATGCCATACCTTTAGATGTAAACTGTGCAATGAAAGAAGACTTCCTTACAATAGTAGATACACGGTGATCATAGAACAAACAGTTTGTTGTCGACACATGGTTACCAGTCACCTGATTAATGACCAATTTTATTTGGGGGGGGGTTGTGAATGTGGTAGTTACAAAGGAGATGATGCTTGCCAAAGGATAATATTACACATTTTTTGGCATTTAGTTTCAGTCCATGATCTTGACACCAGTCACTAGTTTGGAAAAGGCCCTCTTGGAGGATCTCGGTATCCTCTGGGTAATTTATGACAGCACCAAGCTTACATTCATCTGCAAACCTGGTCAACTACAAACCTGTGGTCAGTCAGCTGTGTACAAACAAGAGTAACAATTTTAATAAATGTTCCTCTTCCACTAGCAATAATAGGCAATACTCAAGTGTTCTGAAGTCTTCTAGCAAATGAAAGAAAGGTTATCACTAAGAAATGGAAATCTAATTATGTGCATTTATATAAGGAGTTATTAAGCTTAGCACCAGATTTGTGTAAGAATGAAAAACAAAAACTCAGATTCAGATCTGCAAATAATAGCATGTCATGCTGTTGAGACAATTTAATAAATGTTGATAATGAAATATGAAGAAAATTATTAAGTAGAAGTGCTTATTGTAATTAAGTGATACAAAATATCAATGCTGACTGTTTATATTTGATTTACCTTCTTTTCTTATAAATGTATGTAATGGAAATATGTTAAAATTAATAAAAAATTACTAAGAAAAATATATAT